>NC_084985.1:13552712-13642712 GCF_963691925.1 Scomber scombrus
CTTCAACTCACCTTTTATTTAATTGCATTAGTATTGTTGCTATGTTGTTACACTCTAGCCTAAAAACTGGCTGAGCACTGAAACCTCCACAGATGGTGCAAGTTAAATGTAAAACCTTTTAAAAATACACATAAAAAAACAGCATCTATCAAAAAGAAGAAGAGCGTAGCTTTTCATGCAGCTGCTAAATACGATTGCTTAATTTTAGGTTCTTTCTTTGAATCAGTCTCTATATTTTTTGTTAATTTAAAAATAAAAACTCATTCTTCCATCAGACAACCATATATATCTCTGATGGTGTTTCTGGCGTATTTTGGTATGGAGGAGAGTAAGTTAATCTCTCTATGTACTCAATTGTACTGATACATGCATATACTTTAAATGGCATATTTCTTGCAAATGTTCCTTAAAGTAACATCCATCACTCGAACTGAAGCTGGACGTGAGCAGCATGAATCAAATGCGACAGGTTTCTTGCGATAATGTCGATGCTTGGAGATTTTACTGGTGAGTGTGTTTTTACAGGTATATGTTTACATCTTTATATGTATAAACATGTGTACTTGAGAGTACACGTGAGAGCGTGCATGCTTGCACAAGAGCGCGCTTGTGCATGTGTGTGACTGAGTGATTGTTAGCAGAAGCTCGTTAACCTCAGAAGTCATTACCACAGCCCTGAGGTTTACGCCAATTAGACAAAATAAACGACAAGCGAAAAACAAAACAAACAAATGAAAACAAGAGGGAAAATTAAGTGATTACTGAAGAAAAAATTGAAGTGATACTTTCACCAATTTGAGAACAAAAAAACAGATGTAATATTACAAAAGAGGTGAAAAATAAATTCACAAAAAGTAATTATTGGAGTAAAAACAAAAATTGACAATTGAAGTAAAACGCTACATTAGACTAAATATTTAGAGCGTGAACTAGAACTAGTGTGTCAAAGATCAAATGTGATAAAAAGAAGTAACTACAGATTGGGGGTGTGTGGGTGTGTGTGTATAAAAGAGAGAATAAGGTAGGGTTTGACATCACTGCTCGAAATGTAGTCTTTTTTTCTTTTTCTCAAGACATTTTTGTTTTTACAGCTTCACTCTGGGCAGACCAGACCGCTATACACACATTCACACTCACACACACACAATACATATTCCCATACACACAGACCCCTAAAGGGGCCTTTTTCCACATTGGGCCATATGGTGCAGACAGGCGCACGGAAACAATTCTCCAAAAACAACACACACTCTGCACTTAGAAACCTGCCACACAGCCACACACACACACACCACATATACAGATCCCCTCTCTCTCTCTCTCTCTCTCTCTCTCTCTCTCTCTCTCTCTCTCTCTCTCTCTCTCTCTCTCTCTCTCTCTCTCTCTCTCTCTCTCTCTCTCTCTCTCTCTCTCTCTCTCTCTCTCTCTCTCTCTCTCTCTCTCTCTCTCTCTCTCTCTCTCTCTCCCTCTCTCTCTCTCTCTCTCTCTCTCTCTCTCTCTCTCTCTCTCTCTCTCTCTCACACACACACACACACACACACACACACACACACACACACACACACACACACACACACACACACACACACACACACACACACACACACACACACACATACAGACAGACAGACAGTTAAACCTGCTGAATGAATTGCTGCCTTGTTCAGCAGCACACTAATGGCAGGAACCTGCCATGGAGATTACCACACACACACACACACACACACACACACACACACACACACGCTGAGGCTCAGCATTAAGCATTCTAGGGCACTTATCATTAGAGAGGTTAGTTATTTTCCCCAGTCTAAAAGTAGGTTTTCAACTTAATATTCCAACAGAGGCGGTTGTAAATCTACTCCGTTAAGCAGCTGGGGCAGATGTCTGCAAAATGCTGGAGCTAGACCAGTTCTACTGGATAATATAACAGCTAATATTTGACTTGCTGGCATCAGATGGTGGTGCTATCAAAAATAACAATTAGCCTGACCGCCAAAGTGGAATATACTGTATGTACCTCATACATCTTTTTTCTAACTAATCTAACAGCGTTTAGGTGAAAGATGTGTCATGAATAGTAGGCTAGAGGTAAAAAACTATGGTAATAAATTTCATAGTGTCATTAGCATCCATCTGTAGCACACATGGACTAAAAGGCTCAGAGAATTGAATTTCTACCTAGTTTGCAAGTTAAACAACTGGCAGGGCAGACTGGAAGTCTTAAGCCAAACAAAAATGAGCTATGCTTCATTGACTTATACAATGGCCTGTCAACAGCCCTCTTCAGATCTTACATGAGACAACAACAACATAAACAAAATAAAGAACAAGAAGTCATCCAACAGGAAAGTGTTAAGTCAAACTTCACCACGAGAACCTAAATGGCAGCAGTCCTGAAGCAGCATCCTGTGCCAACCTGAGCAGATCCTGACTAAACAAAGCACAGACACCTCCTTATTAAGTCTGCCTTGAGATCACCAAGAACAGTGATCATCCTAACATTCATCTGATGATGGTGACACATTCAGTCTAGTATCTGTCTCTCTCTCACTCTTAAGCTCAATCCAATGCTGTCTTTAGGCATGTATACCAATGCAGTATACAGCAAAGGCTTTGGAAGTAATTGACAGTAATAATGTTAAAAAAAACACACTCATCCAATCTGTCAGTCACAGAATTATTTTCTCTAACAGCATTTAAATCCATTCTCTACCAGTTGCTAAATGTTCCTTTTTCTTCAAAGTCAAAGACACAGCAGGTCCTCCAGTATGCTTAACAATATGGAACTTTTCTTGTTCCATTACTGACAATTGGCTCCGAAAGGATACAGGAGTCAAGTTCAACGGTGTTTGTTATTGCAGTCAAACATATCCGGGGACTCAAGCAGCTGGAGTCAAAAACGTCCTTTTTTCCAGGTCGACTTACTCAGCATTGATTCGTTAAGACCAAATAAGTGACTTCTGTAAGACATGATGCAGAGAAAGAGAGCAACTCTGCTTCATCTCACTCTGTCATTCATGAGAATGGGAAAGATACACACGCTCTATGTAATGTATAACTACCATATACTTGACAGGCTACACAGGCATCTTCTTCATAGACACTAAAAAACACATTCATTAAATCAAATCAACATACGCACACTGAATATGGGAGTACTCGACAACAGATTTTTTTCCCGTTACTCAAAAGGACACAAAACTAACTTAATACATTTATTAGAATTATGAAATATTTTAGCATTTGTACATAATAACTATAAAGATAATCATATAATATAAATTTAAATGTTCCATTATAATCAAAAAATGTGTCCATCCTCATCTCTGCATGAAAGTCTTATATCAAAATTGCTCCAATACATCAACATCATGGAGTAGTAGGAAGTTATTCAAATAAAGGATAAGTATCAGCTTTCAGATCCAATATCCATCATCCAATAGAATTATAAACTTTACCTGTCAAACACCTAAACGCAACCATCAACAGTGTAATAATAAAAATGTAGTTTCCAGTGCTTTTCCTGCTATAACAAATTAAAGTGTTCATTGTGAGGAGCTTAATATTCAAACAGAGTGGATGGTAAGCATAACGTCGTCATATAGTATTTTCATCACTGAGTCTCACATCAAATGCTGAAATTTTTCCTATGTACTGCAGCGTTAGCAGCCACAACATTAAAAATGATACATTGCTGGATGTTTACAGAAACACTCACTCAACGTCTCTCATGGTCCAGTTGGCAATGCTTTTTTCTTCCTGTTTATCTTTGATGACAATTTTGTGCCTGCATTGTTCCATACACCCATGCCCCCTCTACACTGGCGCTGGCAACACACTCAAACAAACACAGCGGTCTACTGTGAAGCTCACTGCAGCATGGTGACTCACTCAGGGACGTTTGGCATTGGTGAGCACCTGGACCTGAACAAACTACCAGTTGGAACTATCTGTCAGCCCCCAGCTACCATGTTTTTATTGTTCTGGCAAGTCGTGTGGGTGCTGCCAGGCAGCCTGGCTGCTAGCTGCAACCGCCACCGCTAGCCACGAGCCCATCAGCTCCCAGCAGCTCTGTCTGTATCGTCTCGGGTTAGCGGTACTGGTGCTGCTTGCCTGGCAGCAGCACTATCAGCAGCAGCCGCAACCTATGCCTGTCTCTGTTGCATTTCCTCAGAAGTGGATTCCTGTTTTTACAGATCTGCATAGATTCTGTAACATGTGAATGTGAAACAATAAAATCCAGCTTGCAAGTATAACTGAGTTCTCGGCCAAACTCTTCCCATGATGTCAGGACACATGAGTGAATTGCAGAAACACAGAGAAAAGTCTGCAATGGTATGTCACCAATTTGACTAACACATGGTAAAAAATACCAGCAAAGTTCTCCTTTAGGCAAAAAAGCACTGAGTACAAGTTTTTGTCAATACACAAAGCCACATTTGAGCTGACTTGGCAATAATTTCTGTACCTCAGACAAGGCTGCAACTGCAGTGATTTTTTCTTCCAGACATACCAGGAGCAGCACACAGCTGTATAGTTCACCAGCATATGGATTAAATAAATACAGTCTGCACTGAGCTTGTTAACACTTGTTCACTTCGCTACAACACACAGTTGTAGCCAAACTGAACAAAAACATACACCCATGTCTGTGCACGCCCCACAGAAACACACACACACACACACACACACACACACACACACACACACACACACACACACACACACACACACACACACACACACACACACACACACACACACACACACACACACACACACACACACAGGTAGCCTCACACATGTGCATGCATCCTTAAAGAGTAAATGTGTGGGTGAATGGGTGTAGTGTGGGTTATTGTCAGAGCAAGCAGCAACACATACGCAGGTTTAATGGTCTGGAAAGCAGAAAAAAACATACACTCAGACTGCTGGGGGAGAGCTTTTGATATGCATTAAGTAGTGTATGTGTTAATCATTAACTAAATATTTCAGTAATGTAATGTACATTTACCAGACTTCAGCATTTAGGTGTGTGTTTGAGCGCGTATGTGGAAGGAAAACCTTACTGTTTACTCTACTACATAGATTCACAAATACACACACAAACACACACTCAGACAGAGTGTACATTCAACAGATGCCTCTGCCTCAGACACACACACACACACACACACACACTTACATGGATACACACACAGAGTACAGGCTTGGAGAGTAAGTCTGTGGTTTAATAATGCTGAAATACAGAACCACTAGTCGGGGTCTGGTCTCCCTCTAGCTATGTGGTCAGTTGCTAACCTAATCTGATTAATGGATTTCAACCCCAACTCTGCTACGAACACAGAAGCAGACAGAAAGGAAGATAGATTGGTAGAAGCTTTAAAAACTAGGTTGGGTCCATTGCCCCTGCTTTGCCTAGTTACCATTCTTAATCTGATTAATGGATTTTTCCCCCCAGAAAAGCTGGCCCTCAGAACCAGCAGTGGAACATTTACACGCCAACCAACCACCCAACAAATGCCGGTCAGTTTTGGCTGTGAAAAGTGGCTCTACAGAAGAGCTGTAAAGACATGTGGATGGGACAAGTGAGTGGTGAAATTCAGACTGATTTAGTGTTTCCCACAGTTTGTTTACTGTCAGTTAACCACATGTGTCAAAGCAACTGGGTGGTCTTTATCCATACATACATACATACATACTAGAGAGACGTCCCGGGCCAAACTTAATGATCAGTATCAGCTAAATAAAGCAGATCAAATGCCGAAACTTTCACTACCATACTCTACTATTTTTGTCCACCTCCTTTACAACAGTGCAATCATTTCACTCGAGTGAAAATTAGACAAAAAATTAGGAAAAAATGATTTGGGTGAGAGACTCTGAATTCACTGTATTGCCCCAAAATCTGGAACAGGATCAAGTTTATTTGGACGAAGGTATTCGTCGTCAATTTGTGATTAGTACTAGCAATTTTGACTGCCTGGCTCTCAAAGTTGATTAACAGGCTGTGTTTCAGTTACGTAAAAACACTAACATGTGACACATTGTGATGAACACCATACACTGATGGACATGATGCAATGACTGCATTATAGAGTTGCAAAGTGGGAGGGGCTGCTGGCTGTGGAAGTGTTTTTCCCCATTCTGTATTCCCATTTCAACTTTTTCTTTTAAGAATATGCTCAAAGTTACTTAACATTGAAACCCGGGACTCTCCTGGATAATGTAACTAGTTTCAATTATTTTAAACTTTGTTTCCGAGAAATCATTTTTCGTCTGTGATTTTGGCACACTGTTGGTATGAAGAATCAGAGAGGCAACATTGCTGTTAGGAAACCAGAAATTTAAAGTGAACTGATTCACATTGTAGATTGTAAAATCTGTTTTTTCTACACCACAATCTTTTGGTTCCACCCACCGCCAGCAGCAACTGAATTTTAAGCTTGGTGATTGGCTGTTCGTTGCTGAAGTGTACCTTGGAAATTGAAATTAACTTCAACCCTGAAATCTTTATGTCCACAGTCTTGTACCTTCGACTTTGATGTTACTTGACTGTGATTCAAGTAAAGTTGTCTGTAGGAAAAATGAATGGAATTTTCATTTCCAGAACCAGAGGTGCAAATAGCTCCTTCCTGTTACCAAATATATGACTGTTGTAGTTAAGTCACTCGCACTCTGAGGCTTGAGAGCATTCTAACTTTGTTGTAAATCAAATGCCAGGTTAGGAAGCTGGCTGCAAATACACATGTTTTGTCAGTCCAAATTTAACCATATGTGAGAGACAACGCAATACCGTAACAGCAAAACAGAAGACCATGTACTGCCCCTAATCTGTGATGTCACACTGATTTAAAGCCCCGTTGAGAATGAATTGAAAACAAGCCCAAACCACTTGGAAAATGACGAGTTCAATGTGATAATGCAATAAACCCTTGCTGATTTTCTTTTTTTTTTTTACTAGTGACAAATAGATTTAAGAGTAAAAACACACACAAATCTTCACACTCGTACACAAACGGAGACACACACACACACACACACACACTTGTCACTTTGATCTTTGATTGATTCTGTGTCCTTTAAAGAAGTCGATCATTAACAAACTAACAAATTAAGTCATTAATTGCCATGACAGCTGGTGACACCTCTTTTATTAATCTTTGTCTGCATAATTAATACGCCTTAATTGGAATTAATTTGAATCAATTGTTGTTTGGGTTTTGGGGGACAAAGACAAAGACCTGCTATGAGTGTGAATGCAGGTTTGTTAGTTTGTGCATGTAGGTGGGGGCAAAGGTTGAATACCCTCTGCACAAAATGATGAATGGGTGCTTGTTGCTGTCCCACACATATACACACATAGACAAATAATGACACAAAAACTAGTATGTGTGTGTCTGTCTTTACGCGAGAACTAATAATAATATATCCTGCTGTGAAAAGATGACATCATCACACACACAATGAACAGCCTGCTGACCTATTTGATGCAAATGAGTCAACAGGTAGCTCTCATACATAACCTACTGTACATTCACACATTTTCTTCTGAACCGGGTTCCACTGTGACCTTTGCTGTTTAAGTGCCTGAGAGTGTCAGGGTTAGAGAGACTGAGACAAACAGTGAGCGAACGACACAGAAAGAAAAAATCTACTGGTGAACGAGAAGAATAAACACATGCCTCCGAGGAGTGAAACTCATTTGCGGGCCACTACATCATACAGAAATAAACTCCTAAATATCTTAGTAATGTGTGTGTGTGTGTGTGTGTGTGTGTGTGTGTGTGTGTGTGTGTGTGTGCGTGTGTGTGTGTGTGTGTGCGTGTGTGTGTGCGTGTGTGTGTGTGTGTGTGTGTGTGTGTGTGTGTGTATATGAGAGTCAAACTTGCTTTCGGGCCCGACTGAATTGTCTCTACTCGACATTCCTCAGTTTTCTAAAAGCCTGAAAAAAATCTGCCAACTCTGACGTGTACCAGCACATCAAAGACTACATGATACCACAACACACACGCGCACATACAAGTGTGCATGTATGTATGCATGTGTATATACACAGTTGACGGCATACAAACATGCACATACGTAGACACACATTCACACACACAGAAACATAGACCACAGCTAAAAGCATCAAGCAGCTCAAAGCAATCCGCCCTGCTGAATAACATCACCAAGCAAAGCCACCATACCACATAATGAAAAACATACACAAACACACACACAAACATGCACACACATATGCCCGCACTCATGTGCATAAAAGGCCTCATGCTCAAGCTCGTTGTAATCTTTTATCTAAACACACGCACTTAAAAAAAACTCATTTTAAATACAGAAGTAAAGTCAATTTGAAAGAAACACAAATTGATACCATTGACACAGACACACAAAGCCAATTAACCTCTCTGCATTTGGTCTTAAAGGGTCAGTTCACCCAAATGACACAAAAAACATATTTTCCCACTTAACCCAATTGGTATTTAGCCATACAGATAGTTTCAGGTTTATTTGAGGAGTTTTTGTGAACTTTATCGCTGAGACTTCTACTGCCATCCCAATATAATTAGAGTGAATGGCATTTTGTTTCAATGCACTGAGAAATTACATTTGTTAAACCCTGGTCCCTTTGCAGAAATAATGTCTCAGTTACGTCAGATAATCCAGGGACCTCGCTGAAAACTGTTGATAGCTTTCACAAATTTTTTTTTACTTCGGTGGAAACAGTTCCCAATGGAAACTGTCGAGACAGCAAGACCAGAAAAAAAGAGTGCGAGTGTGTGCGAGAAATAGAAAGGAAACAGACCGAGAGTACTTCGGTATGTGTGGTGACACAGGTGTAGGAGGATAACACAGCAGTTGTGCGTTGAGAGTGTGTGTGTGGGTGAGTTTGTGTGTGTGTGTGTGTGTGTGTGTGTATGTATACTAGATACTGTACAACTGATGACTGGTGAAAAGTGGAAGAATGCTTAAACAAATTATGATATTTCTACACGTTTGTGTAAATATGTGTGTGTGTGTGTGTGTACGTGTGTGTGTGTGTGTGCGTGTGTGTGTGTGTGTGTGCACCGAAATACACGCTTTTACAATAATCCTGATTCAGCAAAATATAGTGTACAGTATCATACCACACATCACTATATCAATAGACACAACTGCTTACTTTACTAAAATTCACAACCTCATGCTCTCTCTCTCTCCATCAACACACACTTTTACACAAAATGTACAAAATGAAAGATTCTCACACATACAGCATAACTCCAATGAAATGACTCTACACACAAAACCTCCTGCTCAAACACACATGAACACATACACCATCTCATGAAGCAATTTAATATTCACACTGCTATTATTATAATGTAACCTACACCACAAACCACTGCAGCTTAGCCTGCACACTTACATAATAACCTCAACTGTATGTAAATGAATTTCCTGTAGTACAATAATGTGTGCGTGACTGTGTATGTGTGTGTGGGTGAGTGTGTGTGTGTTTGTGTCAGAGTGAGAGAGAGAGAGAAAATCTACATATTGGTGATGTCGGGGGTCCTGAATGCATACAGCAACAGCTCATTTCAGACATTTAAAGCACTGTAATTGCAGGATTACTATCACCAACTAAACAGGGTGGCTTCTGCATTTCCCTTCCCTTTTCCCTTTAAAAAATAAGTTTACACCGCTGGCACTTGTCAACATCACCGCCACTATTTTCAAAACAACCCGTGGAAAAAAACAGTTAGGTCAGAAAGGTTTACGGTAGTTAACTAGACACAGCTGGTGTCAGTTACATGACTGACATATGTTACTCTAACTACATGTGATCTAACCCAGCTGACCAAACAACCAACCAAGGTGTTATCACCAAACTTTACTAAGATTTAGTGAGGTTTACTGAACCAGAGTGCAGCCGTCTAGTGCGGGTAATGTTTGGTAAGATCGCTCTGTCATTTCAAAGAAACAAACTCTTAGCTTCGTCGGAGTCTGGATGATAATCAAACTTCTTTTTTTTTAACCCCCACGCAAGTAAAGAAGATAAACCTTGTGGGCCACAGCAAAGCAAAGCATTTTCAGGCAACACACGCAATCACTTCCTCCAACAGCGATGACTAAGAGCAGTTTTTCATAATACTGCTCATAGTGCTGTTGTTCTGCATAAACACCATTTGATCAGCAGTCATTTGGTCTCAGTAACCGATCCTCTGTACACACTCTAGACAAAGGCGAGATTTCTAGTGGAAACTTTTCTTTCTTTCATCTAAAGAAAATGGCGCATGTACCGTTACTTTGTGTTTATTTGTTCCTTAAGATTAAACAAAATCATGACTCACTTTATGGTCATATAGTCAAGCAAACCCACACAAAAATGCACAAACACAACAACAAAAATCACACACAAATTATATTCTGTAAGGTAGAAAAAAAAGGTTTGCAATTTACCAAAAAACCACAATGTGGGTTTTTTTTTATCTGCAAACATTTGAGCATTGCTTAAAAATTAAAGCTTGCTCTAGATAAAGATAAATACAGATGTTTATGTGGTAAACAAAGATCGGACATCAATTCAAAATCAGTTATAGCTCCTTATTCTATAACAGATTAATTGCCAATAATAAATAAGAATGTCAAGCTCATGATTTATTAAAAATGTGTTACGGGATTTGATCACACCTCCAATTGCTGAATGTTACTGAAGCATGCAGTAATGTCATTTAAACATGTATTATAACAAATAATCTGTTTTTACTTAATGCATGAGTATTTTTTTCATGATTTATGTCATATAAATCGTAGTAATGGAGATCATCATGTTATTTAAGTTATTAACTATCATAATGACGGTTTAATCACTTTTGAAACGACTGGATTAAAACATAAACTTGTCCTACCTCTGCTGATCATCAGGTTATAAAAACATCATGGTTGACTCCTGGCCTTGGCATCAGTTCAGTTGAAGTGGCTCAATTCGACCCCGCAGCACAACGGTCCATCCAGCAGCACAGCTCGGCTACTGGCCCTCTGTACTCCACTACGGTAATAGGAAGCAGAAACCAGGTGTCGAGCTCACACTAATATCCCTCCATTTCTTTATCGGATCCACGTAACTCCACGCAGGTCCGTGAACATCAGAGCAAAGACGTTTCAGTTTCTTTGAGTTTTTTGTTTATGAAACTCCACGTAGCATCAGCTACCTTTGGTCCTGGGCTGTTGCTCTTCTTATGTTTCACATCTGGCCAATACAGCTTTGAGTTTGATCAAGTGTGTTGTAGATCCGTGGGAGAAGTTTCATACAGGCTGCTGTTCTTGTTGTCCTGTCTTTTTTTTCCAGTTCTGGTTTAGGACCTCAGTTACGGCTGTCAGAGTCCACCATCACCTTAATAACCTGGAAAATGACAGAAAGACAAATAACTTTAGAAATGTGCACATTCTGCAGCATTTACTGGAACCTATTTGTGCCAGACATTTTGTCCATATTTTACATTTACAGGAAACAATTTTGTGTAGACTTTAGACATCCAAATTGACTGGTGGATCAAAGGTGCACAATAAGCAAAAATGTTTAGTGTCCTGCTGAGGCCTCAGCCAGTCAAACTCCCTAATTGTACCAATTTTGTTTTATCACTGTAGTTGACAGCTGACAACACCTTCCACATGTGAAGACTGTTTTGGGCCAAGCCACTGATAAAGTGCACTAAAATGTCAAAAATATGTGTGCCAAAGGAAAGCATCAGCCAACCTTTTTACAAATAGAGAAACCTGTTCAAGTGTGTAATATTTTTGTCTAAAATCTGCCATTAAAAAAAAAAGAAAAACTGTGTTTTGAAAAATCTGCTCAGAGAGAACAGTCCAATTACAATTACTTTATGTGTGAAGAAAGAGAGAGAGAGGGTGAATTATAGAAGTTAGCGCAGTCTAATAACAGCCATCTATAAAACAAACACATTGGTAGACTTCTCAGTCAAGTAAAAATACTCTCAGTTAAGTGTCCAGCACAGTGTGCTGCCAATAAATTGTCACAAAAAGCCTCTAATAACAACAGGAGAAATTCATTTAAATTAGTAAATAATTACAGTTCATGGTTGCAATCAGTGGCACCAGCACACAGACATACAGACACACACACACAAACACTCTCTCTTTTTCCACAAATATTATACACTCTATTCCAATATTGATCACTGAACGAAAGGAAACAGGGCAGTCATCAATGACCAATTTCCCAGAATTACTAAACAAAATTGCCTCATATCTAATTTCCAGTGGCTGCAACCGTTGACAATTATATTTTCTTCGGTAATTCTAGTGTTAAATGTCAGACTATCCAGTTTTCAGTTCCCCCTTTTGTTGCCCCAACCACAAAAATCACCCCACCCTCTGCGTCTGTACCATTCCTCTCTCTCTCTTTCTCTTTGCCACCCCTTCTTCGTCTTTCCATCCATCTTGCCTCTCTCTCCCTCTCACCGCAAATCTAAATCTGAGTCTGTATTTATCCAAAGCCAGTTTCCTTGGGTCAGTCTGACTGGTGTGTGTGTGTGTGTGTGTGTGTGTGTGTGTGTGTGTGTGTGTGTGTGTGTGTGTGTGTGTGTGTGTGTAGGCATGTAGGTGTGTGCATCAGTGCTGGATAACCGATAAGTTTTCATGCACGCACACTTGGAGTTATTTTTGGAACTTCCTCACTTATAACATCACTGATGCATGCTCTTTGTTTTCCCGACTGCACGCATGTTAAACTTTACGGTCTATTCTTTGGATGACAAAACTGTTCATTGTATATGTTCAATTCCAGTTGTTCTACCGCCCTTCAAGTTTAACTGTAAGTAAATAAACAAGACAGCCGGAGAGCTCAAATACATGCAGAGGAGGGATTGCCATGTCCCAGGATACCTGCTCAGTGGTTTACCTGCTCCTGACCACATCCACATGCAGTTCTGACTTTGTTTTGATTACACATAGAAAATGAACACACCAACCCTTTGAGATCTGGAGTGTGTCATTATCTGAAAAAGGATATCTGCTGTTTGAAAAGAGAAAAGAGAGAATTGCTGGCACAAAAAGAAAAGCACATTATGAGTCATTACTGAAATTATGAGTCATTTTAAGACCCTCCCATCTTAAAACAGTCATGTTTGTTTAGAGGACATAAACATGTCTTTGAAAAACTGGTTGATGTTTTTGGATGGATGAAACCTGTCACATGTCCCCAGGTAACCGTGTGCTTCCTTGAGGTAAATATTAAAGTCTTCCATTGTGTTCAATGAGTTGAAATTTAATAAACCTAGCTTAGCTGTATGAAAGGCTGATCTCACTACATACTATAAGAGCTAAGTACACAAGGATAACACTCATACATTTTAATGTTTTCTCCAGACTGTAAAATCCTAACTGTGAAATTACTCTGAGCACACACACATACACACACATGCTTCCGGTTATTACATGATTGACCACATAATAGCATAAGCTATTAGAGCTGAAAGAGCATTTTCTTCAACAAAGTGCAAAAGACAGAAAAAGAAAAACCGGAGGGCGACTTACTCATTATTAGTACTCACAACAGGAAAAGAAAGAAGTTTTCTTTCTCTTAAAGAGTGAGTGTAATATTTTCCCTGCGGAGCTCTGACTCAGTCTAACTGCTGCATACTCATTTACTCAATCACTGTCTTTTCCTGCCCCTCTGTTTTTCTCCTTTTCTCCTTTTTTTTCTTCATTTCACCACTATGACTTATCTCTATCTTTTTTCATTCCCGTCTCTCTCTTGCTCTCACTGTTACAATGGTTTCCACGTCTCACGTCTGTCAACTTTTTAACGCTCCGCCTCGCTTCTCCCTCCATCTCTCTGTATTTCCCATCAATCCATCACTGAGCTCTCTGTCATATTCATATAATTCTTCTGTCTGTTTTTTCCAACTGTGATTGTGGCTGAGATCCCCCCCCCCCCCACCCACCCCACACACACACACACACAACTCTTCCCACCACCACAGCCGCCGCCTCCTGCACTCCAACCCCCCTCCACGAACGTGTGTGGTCCGGTCCGACTATAGACCGTTACATTGTCCCAGACAGGTTGGACTGCGCCACCAGCCGGCAGACGAGGGGGAGGTGGGGGAGGTGGAGAGCGGGGGGTTCCTAGGGAATGTTTGTTTTTCTGTTTCCAATTTGGTCCAGCCCGAGGAACTCCACACTCCGCTCTGTCTCAAACACACCATTCATGACGGCCTGACGTACATGATTACACACAAATACCCGCTCGCTTACTCTGCCTCTCTCTCTCTCACACACACACACACGAACAAACGCAAACATGTGTGTACACACACATCTCAAAAGCCAAACTGCCACCTGAATGCACAGACGCACATACTGCACATGCACGAGCACACTGCACTCACATTCATTTTCAATCATTTTTACCATGAAACACAAGCCCTTTAATTTATCTTTGATCTCATCTTTTATTGTTTTCTGATTTGTTATTGCTAATGCCGTTTCAAATGACATGGTGGTCAAACTAATTACGCTTGTTTCTTCCTCGTCTTTCAGTGATTTTTTCCCCCCTCTGTCCCCAGGAAAATGATTGTCTTTGAAAGGCCTTTTTGATGTGTCTCAGTGCGTTTTTAGATGTTATGTAGACAGAGTTAAGCTCCATGTTCCACCAATTACAGCACAGAGAGCACATTGTTTCACAGTCAACTTGACTGTTCCATCTGAAATGGATTATTTCAGTTATGTCAGTTTTGTTGTTTGGATTTCAACTACACAACAGCGATCTTTGCATGTACTAATAAAACTTTATCTTGTATCAATACAAACAAAAAGATTAGCCCACAGGCAGACACATATAAAGACTTCCTTTAACTGATGAGTTTGTTTTTAGATGTCATGTAGTCAGATTTTAGTTCCACATTCCATCAATTACTCATTGGACAGACAGGAAACCACATTGTTTTTCTATTCATAAGCTGCATATGAAAATTATAGGTTTATGCAGATGTTTTGATCCTTTGTACTTTAAATTCACAAAGTGTGATGCTCAAAAGTTCTAAAAAAAAAACAAAAAAAAATAAAAAATTAATGACAGACAGAAAGCACATCAGATAACACAAGTAGTCAGACCAGGATTGTCACGTAGATTTTAACTGTTTTTATACAAGTTTAGTTCTACCTTCCACCAATTATAGCAAAGAAATCAATTTTTCCAAACAGTATTTAACTGTACAGCAAAGCTTAAACTGAAAATAACATAATTTTCACTGGTTCTTTACCACATCTGGAAGTTATTGTTTTGGGTTTGCCTATTTTGTTTGTGTTCCAGATGCAATAAACAGCTGGAGTAATTTAAAATAAAAATGCATTTATATATATTCTTTTTTTTAAATCTAAAAATCGTCTTAAAGTTCTTGATTGGTTTCATGTTTTTTTTTTTTTTGACAATGTTTTAATAATGTTTTGAATACTAAAAATAGGATAACAGCAGCAACTGTGTATGTTTGACACAAACAGGCATAAAAGCTAAAGTAGGTCTCTGTCTTTGTTTTTGTTTTTGGTTGTTGACTCATCACTCCTGCAAAATGGACTTAACATCAAAATCCAAAATAAAGGGCAAAAGAACAGGCAAGAAAAGGATATACCTACATCTGTTCCTGATTCCTCCTTTAAACACACTATGAAATTACCAGAAGCCCTAAAAATGTTCGAAAAACAAGCCTGAAATTGACAATGTGAGTTGAAAAACATGAGTCAGCATTGTTTTGCATTTGGGGTTATCAGAATTTATTTCCACCTTTATCAAAAGCCATAACAACAGGGATCGTGCTGTCACTCGCACATGATACAAACGCCACTTTAAGTCACTTAATGGTAACTCCTCTGTTAGAACAGCTCTCTACTGTAAAAAACGTAACAATACGTTTTTTATCCCTTGGCTGGAAAACATTAACATGATAGCTCCCTGCAGAGGACACGTCAAAAAACGGACCCCACCACAAGCAGTTGAGGAGCAGCTGACACTAACTGCTGACGTCCGTGTCAAAACGGTGAGGTGATGAATGTCTACGGTTACACACAGAATATTTCAGCACTCCTAATTAAGTCCTTTCGACTGATGATTCATGGTTTAAATGAAAGCTAGCTGCATTGACTTAATGTAATTAATTACACTTACAAGCACCACAGGGAAAAATCACAACATGCGAATCTGGCATAAAATATGACATATTGCCTCTTATGACAGAGAAAATCAAAAACTCCTTCATCAAGTTTGTGATGCTCTAAGAATACACAGGACCAGTGCCAGCAGTATTGTTCTCTTGTGAATCAAATCAATTAGCGACCTTGATCGACCAGATCTTTCAGCAGTTGAGGTACAAGCTGAGGGTGTGGTCTCCCTATTCATTACAGTAAGCAACACCCAGAGCTTTCAAGTTTTGCTCTGACACATATGCACGTGCAAGTTGCTGACACACCATCACTTCCCTCTAACAGACATCTTCCTCTTGTTGCTTCTAAAATGCCTAAAATACAATAACAATCAAAGAAATAACACAACATCAGTCCACTTCTCCCTGTGGACTGTGAATCTAGGCCTAATATTGGGTAATAGTTTTAGAATTATGACCTTTTTTTTTTATTATTATAATCACTTATTAACAGCCTTTATTTGACAGTCGAGAGCACAATAGATGGCATGTGGAGAGAGAAAACAGGATCAACATGCCCAGTCAGAATCTAACTGTGGCATTATGATTATATATTATGCTCCTTAGACCACTAGGCCACAGGAAAGCCACAGAATTATAACATTTTACAGAACATAATCAATCTTTATGCGATTCAATCAAATCAAAGATTCGAATAACTGCACGTACTGGGCCTCCAACATTTTCTTCAACATAATGACACGGAATCAAAATAATCCTTGCTGTCATAATTATTGTAATCCTTTCAAAACAAGAAAATCAAAATAGGTGCACGCCTTAAGCAGCTTTAGTGTCATTTCTCAGTTTATCTGATAAAAAATAAACTGCACACAGTTTAGCACTGGAACAACTAAATGACTGAGGTATTAATCAAAGATTTGCACTTTGTAAGCAGGAAAGAAAACTTACTTATTGGTCTGCCGGCTAAAGTAGCTCCTACATCTCAAAGGTTTGTCAACAGAATACCCAAATGATGACTGGTTAACGGATTCTGTGGCTGGTGACGGAGACAAACTTACCAGCCACAGTCAAGAAAGGATCCACATTTGCCTGGTGGAGGGTGTTAAATGTCCCACCTTGATGTACGATAGTAGCAGGAAGCCGGGAGCTGCATAAATCAACACGGGACTGTTGATTTTGACCTTGCTCTCCACAGCTAAGACTCTCATACATCAAAAATAATGGAGAACAAACTCTGCTTCAGTGGTAGTTGTAGGCGTAATGGAAGGAACTAGTAGCTGCATAAATCAACATGTTAATTGTTGACTCTTGCCTTGCTGTCTTTTCCCCCAAAATACGGAAAACAAACTATAGCTTTGCCAGAAACACACACACACACACACACATCTCTCCCATCTGCCCAAGTCTGCCAGGCATATCTGATGATTTTTAACACACACATTTAGACACACATGCACACGCACATACCCGCGCATGTGTGTGTGTGTGTCATGGTTTGGTTTGTCTCTGTCTGGGTAAGCTCAAACATTACGTCAGTCACACACACACGCACATCATCCACCGAGAGAGAGAAACACACTGATACACAAGATCGTGCGCACACACTGCTGCGCGCTCGCAACTCAACACAACTCTCTCTCTCTCATTTACACACACACACACACACACACACACACACACACACACACACACACACACACACACACACACACACACACACACACACACACACACACACACACACACACACACACACACACACACACACACACACACACACACACACACACACACACACACACTCTTTCCACTCCTGGAGAATCGGACGTTTCCTGCAAGCGGCCGGCCCAACAGGAAAAATGTCTGGACAAACTTAAGACGCACACGCACACACGTACACATACAGACACACAACGGAACATTTTCAACCCACAATGTTGACTTTATATTCCTTTCCAGAGCCCTTCTATCTGCACGCTGGCCAAGCGAAGCAGTGTTTCCCTGTTGAACACTATCGGGAAGCAAGACTGGGAGGTTTCAGGGCCTCAGTGATGTCAATGCAGGGCTGGGCTCCATTCGGAACTGGACTATAATCAAAATGCAAAACCAAATACTGTCATTTCATCACAGTGAGTCACTGTAATTTCTTTAATGCAGATTTTTTTAAGACAACCAAATATTTCTTAGCGTCAGTCTCAATCAAATAAACTGATGGTGCCTGGAAGGTATAAACCTTTTGATTTGATTCTTCAATAAAGCTACAAAACCAAACTGCCTGACCACATCATTCCTTACAGACTAGGTTCAGAACACATCCTGCAGGAAATGTGCATATAGCGCTGCAAGTATTATTTAAATTACCAAACCAAACAACTAACCAAAAAAAAACAATCAACCCTTAGTTGTTTGGTCTATAAAATGTTGCTGTTTAACAAAGCCCAAGAGGCAGTTTAGATCCACTTGTTAGTCAAAGCTTAAAAGAGTCAGTATGCTTCATCTCAAGTGTTTGTCAGATGGTCAAACAGTGTCTGAACCCCTTCCCCACACATATCCAACAACTTCCCAAAAATGGCAATTTGCCAACTTAATGCAGTGTTTGACGAAAATGTGAGGAGGTACGGGAGCATGCAGGGTTTGATCTTCTCTCTGAAGCCCTCCTTTTTCAGTCTTCACGAAATTAATCACTTTTTTGGGGTACAAACTAATGCAACATCATCGATACCTTCAAGGAAAGAGACTGTCCAAAAGTGTTCAACCATTATCCCCATTTGGATGATTATGGCCTCTCGCCCTTATTTGCTTTTCATTAGCCTTGCAGTGTGGCGGTTTGGCCCCCTCATTACATACAAAGTAGGGGTGTAATGGCTTGT
The DNA here is from genome assembly GCF_963691925.1 of Scomber scombrus. Classification (NCBI taxonomy): domain Eukaryota; kingdom Metazoa; phylum Chordata; class Actinopteri; order Scombriformes; family Scombridae; genus Scomber; species Scomber scombrus. The sequence goes on from NC_084985.1 coordinate 13,571,749, forward strand.
GTATTTGCCCCGAAACCGTTCGATAAAGTGTCTTCGGTTCGGTACTTACATCAGTTTGATATCCTCTGTGACACAAACAATTACTGTCAAAATAGTTAGATAATCTTGAAGCTTGAGTTCCATCCGAAATGTTTTGTGCACCACTTAGCTGTAGCATGCTCATGATGTATGCTAGCTGACCTAGCCAAGTTAGTGTGGTTACTATGCTCATGTAGTGTTGCTGCCATCATTATTATTAAAATAAGTCCTGTTTTATATGCATTTTAACGTTGTTGCATCTCAAATTCAAGAGTTTCAGTAATAGTTACGCCCAAAATCCTGCTGTACCGAAAACGTATCGAACCATGAATTTTGTGTACTGCTACACCCTCACCCCTTATACAGAGCAGATATGTACTGGATGACAGTAGCCTAAACATAAATTCAAACTGACTCAAGGATTCTCTTTAGAGTTTGGAGGCAGAGCAAGCCATTAATAACTTTAATGTATGTTGTTAAGTTGCAGTTATACAACAGATTACATTTGCATAATGATTGGTGAGAGTTTTAACAACACTGCGGTGCCCCAAACATTTGTGTTCAACTTTTTTAGCCACTGCCTGCTCTCTCTCTCTCTGCTCATTTGCATAGACACTTTTCTCTCCGCATGCTTTTCTTTCCATTTCCTCTTTTTTTTTTTTTTTTTTAATTCTTAAAGTTGAACGCTGTCAAAAAATCCTTACTCTAAAGTATTAGTATTCTTAACCCCATATGTATTATCTAAGTGATGTCGCTGGCCCATGGTGCAATATTATTAGAATACATCCCAGATGTATTTAAAACACAAAGCAAGAAGCTCTTATTTAAAATTCTTATCGCTGAAGAAGACATGACTCCAATTTTAAGGCTGCTTTAAGTGCCTGACAAGATAAATGCAGAGTACCTCCAAACTTCACATTTTTCTAAACGAATCTCATATCCATTGTTAGTATTATTTTTAAAACAAACAAAATAAGGAGCACTTGTTTTATCTTAACAAGAGACACATTTTGTGAGGATTTATTTAAATCTGGTAAAGATGAATAAAGTTTGAAACCAGACCTTAATGTTTTCCACAACTATGAATGTCGTCAATGCCCAACCAACTGAAAAGAAGACAGCAGACGGACACAAAACTGACATTTTATGGGAGGGAAATTGAATCTAATCATTTAACTGACTCCATGTCTCATCTAAAAGTGCAATAAAGTGAACAAGACTAGGTAAAAACCTCTGAATGAAGCCAATTTGACATAGGGCCTTTCTCAATACCAAGTATGCCAAGTTCGGACTTTGCTAGTTCACACTTGGTAAGTTCGGCTCAGGAGTACAAACTTCCAAGGACACGGTACGATCATTCTACTGCAGCTCAGCTTCAATACAGCTACCTGATGGTACTGTAATAAAATAATCTTACTTCAAAGCTCCGCTAACATTTTTTTCCATCTGTACATATAAAGCCCCAGAGGCAGCGCTGTTGTTCTGTCCAGTAACAACATTAGCTTCACTTAATGACTACTACATTCAGACATAGGTGTCATTTGTATAAATATAATAATATAAAACACATATCTATATCTAAATGGTTACTTTCTCATCTGAAAAATATTAAAACTTGTATGCCACACATAACAGTCCTACAGCAAAAATTGCAATAGCTTAATCTCCACCATCCCTGCCGGTTGGAGCAAAATGCATTCTGGGATACTTAACTTAAGCCGACCAATGGTGTAACTTCATATCTGTCACTGTTTGGCTCCAATTTATGTTTAAAGTTGAGGCTCTAGTGTTAAAAATGTTTTTAATATCTATATAATCACTACTTCTAAAGCATCTGGACTACACTTAAGTTTTAAATAACATTAAGGCTAAATTACACTCTTCATCTCTTGCAGTGGTGGTAATGTTCTTGCTGTGGTGGCGCACCACTGCTAAATGAATACAGAGGAAACACAGAGAGATTCTCACAGCTAGGTGAAATCAGCCTCTAAAGAAAAGGGAGAGGACAACTTGTGTGTGAAGCACTAAAAAGCCCAAAAGCCATGTTGCAGAACAAACGCCATGCCCCCCGCTGTGCTATTCCACCCACCCGCAACACACACACACACACCAACACACTCACACACACAGGCCCGAAGTAAATTTAACTGTCAGCCGTAAAGTTTTCAACTATAGTGAATGATCTTTTGCCCCCTTTTTTCTCCCCCCAATTCTCCTCCTCCTCCCATTCCTGTGTCTATGCAAATCAGTTCCTCGTCTGTCCTTCTGTCCATCCATTTATCTTTTCTTCCTTCCTTCACTCTCCCTAATGTCCTAAACACTTCTTTACTTATTAAACATCTTGTCCTACTTTCTCAACCCATTCATCTCTTTTCCCTTCTCTCTCCCCACTCCACGAATAAACACTGACCACAAGCACCCCCTTCACCCCCCCTCATTTCCTTATCTCCTGCCTCCCAAAAAAAAGGAACAACACTTTCCTCTTGCCTCTTTTTCGTCCACTCTTCCTTAACCCCACCCCCCACTATCCACACACACACACACCCTTCTGACCGTGGGCCTCTGACACCCACCTTCTCGTCTCCCCCGACAAAAGTTTCAAAGACCCCCAGATGTGTGCCCCCTTAATTTCCATTTCAAAAAAGAACCACCTCCCTCCCTCCGTCATCCATCTATCCATGCGTCCACTTCTTCACACACAGCAGACACTTCAAAAACACACCCTTACACACATACACACACTTATCAGCAAGTACACTTTTCCCTTTTCTGTGAGAGACACAAAAAAAAACTTGCTGACCATGAAAAATATCACTTTACTGATCCTTTAAAAGGAGAGTGCTGGACTGTTAAGAGACACTCTATTTCCAACGCTTCCAGAAGACTTCCCCTTTTAAAAAGGCAGCGGTCAATTCAACGAGCGGCAATAGTTGCAAATTTTAACCAAATTTTTATGAAATCACAAGAGAAAATGCAAATATATGCGCACTTCCATCCATTAGTTTCATGCAAATATAAGTAGTTTGTTTATCGAGATAAGCTGTAGGTGGCGCTAATTCGACAGTCAGGTTCCATTACACCACTGCAGAAGAAGATGGCACAATGACATGACGTAACTAAAAGAGCGTCAGTCAAAGTTTGACACATTTGGCATTTTTCGCCTCTCCAGCAGAGTTGAAACTTTAGTGGCATTTAAGTCACGTTGGCCTAACCTCTTAAATCGACAAACCGTTGCAGCTCTAATAGAGTAATATAGTATCTCTGTGACACTTTATGTTATCAAACCACTTCCACACGACTGAAGTTGTTCCATGTTGGAGAGGGAAACCTCCAAAGCAGAGCCAGCAACGCCATTACATTCACTTTCAGCCATGTGTTGTTGTTGATAACAAAGTATGTCACAATAATGTAAATACTGTACGATGAAAACTGTTTTATTACATTAGGATTTACATATCAGGAACGATATGATATGGAATATCCCAAATAATGACAACATACTGTATGGCAGTGACCTGATAACTAAATCTCAGAACAGGTCTGAGGAGCTAGGAGTCATCTGATCAATATCTAAAAGTGGTACAAGCTGTTTTGTGGCATCGCTATCACTGCTGTTACACTGCAGATGGAGTGTCACTTAAATTCTTATGGGGAAAAATTGAAATACCTGACTCAGGTTGTGGCTCTCTGCCCAAAGTTAGCTAATTCATTTTAGTTTAGAATTCCCTGCATTATGTATGATTCACCATTTAAACAATTTAACATGAAGTTCAGGACAAGCTGATACACCTTTAAATATACCAATTAAGCAATCTTAACTGCTGCAAGAGAAGAGAACTCTCTGCTTCTTTCAAATGTTATGTGGTTTGAAGCTAAGCCCTGAGGGCAGCAGCTCAAACTGGCTGCTGTCTAAAGCCCAAAGCTGCTGCTGCATCATTATTTAACAGTATCAGAAGACCAAGCCCACACCTGAGAAGAACAGGTGAGACAGTCTGCGCTACCTGACTGTGTTTTGCAGGTAGCTTGAGGGTTGAGCCAAAATGTCAAACTGGACCAGAGGCAAGCTGGAAGAGAGTCGTATCTCCCTCTGCTTTCTACCGTCCTGTCTCTCTGCTATGAAGCAGCCAGCCAGAGTTACATGAATAAAATAATATAAGTGGCCATAGATGAATTACAGTTACGAGCACCATGCTTAATCTCTTTTTTTGCTGCAGTCCAAACTGTCTACACAGCCAGAGGCACACACACAAAACATTTGCAGAGCCTGGGGTGGCTATTTGCTTTAATGAAAAAAAGAACATACATGTTAGTCGTTTAAATCATAGTTTTAATTGGACGGGACGCCGTAAAAAGTCTGCCCCTTATTACAGACACACACACACACAAACACGTACACACACACAGACAAAGGCTCACACTGACAGACACACGCATGCATGCACACAGAGTGAGGACAAAGACTACTTTGAAAAGTTACTCAGCCACCAGATGTTTTAGCCAGATCCCAGACTACAATACTAATGGGGCTGTACGTACGTGTGTGTGTGTGTGTGTGTGTGTGTGTGTGTGTGTGTGTGTGTGTGTGTGTGTGTGTGTGTGTGTGTGTGTGTGTGTGTGTGTGTGTGTGTGCGCGCACAAAAGAAACAGAGGGAAAGAGAGAGAGCAATGGTTTTAAAAGCGCCACAAATGAGTCCCCTTCCTCAGCAGGTATATATAGTTATAGCAAGTCAACATGTACACTTTCAGAAATGAAACCAAACATTTTATATTTCACACTCCATCACACACACAGTTAGACACACAGAAAACACACACATACACACACACACAAGAATGGCAACTTAATAAAATATTAACACATCATAGTTGAAAGTGCCGATATATATACGAGAGAGCAGGGTTTTGGGCACACAAGCGTGCGTGCATGCAAACACATCCATGAATGAAATAAAGAGACCTAGCTAGCAATATTGCATGTCTTACACTGAAGAAAATGCCTGTTGGTGACAGAAAAGAGTTCCACATCAAATCTAGTGAGGAACTTGACTGTGATTGAGAAAGATGACAAACAAATGTCAGTGTGCATTTACACTTGAAACGTTAACTGTAATCTCTGGGCAAGAAAATCTTCTGACAGTCGTTTATAAAGTGATTTAGCACTTGTGACACTAACAGTTTGCCTCGCCTTGCATTACAGTAAATATAAGAGAAAGTGAGATTTAGAGATAAAGAAAAAGAGCGAGAATAAGAGGCGGCTCTGGAGGGAAAAAAAAGGAAACAGTGAAGCACAGTTAGAGAGATAGCGATAAATTTGTGAGTTAAGCAATCGGAGCGTGAGTGTGCGCAGGTTCTTGGTTTGACTGTTAACTCAACAGACAGTTAACCTCCAGTACAGAAATAAACAATGTGTGAGTCAGTTCAATCAAGCACAGAATGAGACAGATACACCTCAGTGGAAGGAGATAAGCGATGAAAATAACTGATAGCCATCTATCAACGATGCTGTGAGCTGTGTGCAAATTAATGCTCTCCACTAATGCAGTTCTGAAAGTCTGATCATGAGTAGTTGAGCATTTCTGACTTATCAAGATATCAAGGAGGAACAGATGCCATATCAGTGAGATATATTAAACTACAAAGGCTTCAAATCAACAGTCAACAAAAAAAACTACACCACACAACCAATCTTAATCATGTGAAGGTGGAAAATGCTTTGTGTTGCAATTTCCTACAACCAAACAACAGGCTGATGTGTTGCTTTGCAGTGGCTAATATTTCTGCATGCATGAAATCAAAAGGAAATCTTTGTTTCCTTTAAAATTCAGTGTTTTCACTTATGAGTGAGACAACTTTTACCAAAGTGGCATCTCAATTTAATAAAAAGAAGAAGAAAAAAAACTGCCACTTCTGTTTGAGAAAAGTCTCACTGAATTAAACATATGTACTTGAGAAAAAATGCCTCAGTACTCTCTCCATCTGCGTGATGCACAGCCTTTTGAGCCTCAACACAAAAGAAGCTTACAATATAAATCATGTTCAAATTCATGCCACTTATACCGCTGTCACATTTTCCTCTGTTAATTTCGCTGTCTGCGTGCTGGGCACCGCGTGAAAACTAAAGGAATTACAATTGGCTCTGTGCTCATGGGAACACTAGAGTACGGTATACAAATGTAATCATAACTACTTTCGATGCATTCTCACAGCTTGTTGTGCATTTCGGAATCATTCTGTCTAGATTTTCCTCATCTTCTTATTGTATTCTGTCTGAGAGCAAATACTCCATACAATAAAATACTGTACATTTTCTACCTACACTGGGAATTCAAGTGTTTTGCATGTACTTCTATTAACTGAACTCCTAAAAACAGGAGAGTACCAGGATCACTTTGATAGAGTCCATTTATTCCTGTCCAAGCCTGGTTTATTCCTTAAAATCCCTTTGAATGTTTTCAACACTCATTTGTATTTTTAAATACAAACAATTTGAACAATGAAATCCTGAATGTAATAACACAATGTGACAAGACCTATTTTGGATGATCATATCTTTGCACAGTCTTCCTGATCTCCCTGTTGGTGTCAGGTGACTGACACTAAGTAAAGCTTCAGATAATACATTATGTTCTCTGATACTGGAAACTAAAAAAAAAAAAGATAAAAACAAAAACAAACTGCATGTTTACGGTCTACTTTTTAAAGTCATTTCAAATAGTTTTCTCACACTGTAAAAGAATAAAGGCAGCAAAACAAGTTCTGATATCCTCCTCAGTGTTTACTGTACAATGACACCGAGGGGATATTGTGAAAGAAATCTAAAAGCAAAAAAACAAAACAACAAAATCTGTCTACCCTGTGGACACAGGCAAATGAGTATTAAGATGATATAGAATAATCATAAATGTCAAAAAAAAGAAGATAAATGTATATATGTGGTTATGATGTGACAGCTGAAGGTATTTTTGGTCCACTCCACAAACCACAGCCTCATAAAATACTGTTACCATGTAAAAAAATAAATAAATAAAAAAATTATACTGGATCATGACAGTAATATTGGCCCTCATTTGAATTCATTATGCAAGGATTAAAAATTTAAAAAGGGCAATTCACCAATAATTCACCTCAACTGTGAAATTGATTCCCCTTTAATGATTCTTGCTGCGGGTTTTGGCTCAATATATATTCTTGCAAGATATTGTAATTGGACTGTACCTTTAACGCGGAGCTGCATTTTGAAATGTGAAACCATTAGGGAAGTTTAATTGACTATTATCACAACAAGAACCACAATGCCAGTGGATATCATAAATCAAACTTTTTAACTTTTAATGTAGTATCAGAGTGTTGGGTGATTATTCATTGAGTCTCTGTAAGAGAAAAAATCTACTATCTATTTAATACATTCTCAATACAAATAACCCTGGGCTTCCTAACTTCCCTTTATGAGATCTCAGTGAACATTTAAAACACATGTAAGTCTGTTTTATCCACATAAATCTGCACTCTGTCGACTTTGTTTCAAGCTGCTCACTGACAAATGTTTATAGAGAAACTACATTTCTTACCTAATGGCACACAGTCTTAGGGTTAGAAGACACATAGGATATCACCTGTAGATAGTTTGGACATGACCGCTACAGACGCTACAGACTTGTGGAAAACGTATATTTCGTGCCTACCTGATTTAAGAATGCAGTCAGTCATGCAGAAAAATACTGTTGTGAAGTAAATGTGACAAATATTTCCATTCAGCAACCCTTTCACTGGTAACGGCAAATAATTTGCTCATTATTGAGCAAATGAGCATTGATTCACTTTCAATTAGAACCCGACTTGTTTGAAAGTTAATTGAACGCAGCACTGTTACAAATCATTTTCCGTGTTTTGCACAAGGTCAAATCTCACATGTACAGTGATTGATAACTGAACGTCTGGGTGCACAGGAAGCATGAGCGTGGTGAGTACACTGCTGAGTCAAAGCAGTCAGCGCTTGCAACTCATAACACATCACATTACAACCCAGCAGGCTTCTCAAACAACTGAGTTTTTATACACTAGCTCACTTTTGGTTGAGCGAAGAATAAAAACAGCTTCTTAACTATTCTGGTGCCAATTAGATTGCATGTCTTTTATTGTAGATATTGCAGGTTTAACTGATGCTTCTACACAGAAACTTACAAGGAACAAGCAGGTGTTAAGAGGTTTGAACGTATAACCTTTCGGTAACAGAAGAATCTCTATAATCGCGCTATACTGCTGCCTGTGTCATCACCTTCTACTGGTATACGCCTAAATCCGCCTCAACCACCACTTTATCAGTCTCCACTGTATCGTGACAGAGGGATTATTTCCTCTCTCAGATCAAAGGAAGCAAAGTTGTCCCATATTTAGGATTTGTATGTCCCCCCCTAAAAAAAACAACTAAAAAACGAGGGAGGAAAAAAGAAATCATTTCACCCTAAACCAAGACCATGTGCTCGTTATCTGAAGCAGGCCGTCTAAAAGACAGACTTAAAAGTCTAAAATAGACCAAAGACATTAGAGACAAACTCAAGCCTAAACAAGGCTGTACTAACCACAGACAGAGAGTGGGGATGACATTTTGGGCATTTAGCAGACACTCTTTTCCAGAGTGACTTCCAGTAACTGCAACAGAAGAATAAGCTCTAATCCCTGCATCACCAGTGTTACAAGCAGCTAATATAAAGCAACGAAAGAGCCAAAACAATGCCCATTGCCCAGACAGTGAAATAAGTTCAAAACAATTGTGTCCTTGGGATATGAGCAAAACAAAAGAGCGGGTAATAAAGAAGAGCTAGCCACAGAGCTATGAGCCAGGAGAGCCAGAAGCCTTGCAAGATTTTTTTTTCTTCTTTTCTTTAAATAAACTATCTGCGACAAATGGATGTTTTCCTTTATCTGAACTGGAGGCAGGGTTGAGATGAATAAGATTATTGCTCTAATAGATGCTATCTTTTCAGCAGTTTCAGACAGTTCACAACCATATATAAGTGGGATTACAAATTTGAAATAAATAAGAGTTGTACGTCCACCTAAAGAAAAATCCATAAAAACTTTCCTGATCTTCTCATGTTTAAACAAACAATGCTGGATCTGTTTTATTATAAAGATTTATTCATAAAGACTTTATTAAAGCAAGATCTTAATGTTGAGGTATGGAGATGTAGAAGTTAAATGTCAGGGAGGCTTTCCATACAATCTGATACACTAAAATACACAAAACAGAAGTCAGAAGATAAAAGGAAAAAAAGAAAAAAAAAAGCAGACCAATTTTTTAACCTGTTTATGAAGCCACTTTAGTCACTCCAGTCATCTTAAACACAGAAGTTCTTAACAATATAAAAGTCAAGTGATTTTAGAAGGACGTTATTCCTCCACAGGATCACCTGTAGTGAGCAACAGGACTGTGAATGGGATTACTTAATTTGCAAGCAAGCCTACGCGCAATCTGTCCACAGCAGCCATGAGCCGAGATGAACTGAAATCAGTCCTCGCGTTGCTCGTGTTGTAGGTGAGACGCTGAAACTCTGAGAGGCTCTGAGAAAGGACACGCGTCAGTCCGGACGAGAAGGAGAGAGACAGCAGCAACTGCTCAGAGGTTATGATGACAGGGATTATTACGTGCATTCCCTTCACTAATCATGTTTTTTTTAGCAGGTAATGTGAGGCTAAATAACAAAAACTTCACCTCTCCCAAACTTTCGCCTCTGTATGCAAAAATGAGGAGGTTTTGCAAAACTGTCAATCTTACAACCCTTTTTCTCTAACCTAGTGTGTGTGAGATTTTACTGTTCAGTCCCTTTCTCAATTTCCCTGGGTCTCGACCGACTATTTGTTTTAATCTTAATATCACGCTTTTATATATATACACACTTATTTTATGACAGCACCTATAATTTTGTCTCCCTTTCTTTCAAGCTGCAGATAACTTTGCCTTTAAAATAAAAAAACACTGATATTAAGCAGTTTTCCAAAAAAGTATATACACACTCTTTTTGATTGATGCATAATAACACTTTCCGAGAAAATTACGGTGCACGACAAAAATGTCCATGTCTCGTTCTTTTCAAACTCCTTTATAAACATGACGCGATGCGGCAGCGAGATCAATCACGCATCTACCAGTGAAATCACTACAATTTTCCCTAAAAAGCCGTTTGGACTGGGTTAAAGTCTCCTTTTACACTCAATCCCAAACTGGCCTTTTTCCCTTCTAACGCGGTACTGCTTTGAAACGACCAAAGACAAATGCATGGCAGCCCACAAAATCACTACAGTTGTTCCTCATGTCTTACAGAACATCAAACCATCAATAAAACACAGGAGATACATTCCAGCTAGTTGAACAGGACATTTCTGACTTCCCTCGCTCCATGTGTTCTCTCTCTCTCTCTTTCTTTCTGTCCCTCTCTCTCTCAAAACTTTCTCTCTTCCCAGTTCCACCGCAGAGACTTCACATATTGCAGCCATATGAGTAAGCCATGGATGTCTCCACAGCACATACAGACAGACACACACACACACTACACACACTCACACACACACACACACACACACACACAGGAAAAAGTGCTGTGCTCTCTCCCACTCCGTCTCACACACACATACGGGAAAGAGTTTTACAAGCAGAGGTTCTCTTTAGGAAGTCGTCAACTGTTTTGACGTTTAATAGCAGCTACGAACAAGGCTGTGAGATACAATAATATCCAGTGTCTGGAAAGAGGAATAATTTAAAACGTTACAGAGCCGGATTGATATGTTGCTAGATCAAAAGTTTTTGCTAATTTTAAAAGATCTTGTTAAAAGTTTGTAGATGTTAACAAAGGCATATTTCATGCATGAAATCTGTGGATATAAGTTAGGACATGACTTTATAGTTACGAGCGACCATACATGAGTCTGGCGGGTGTGGAAACAAAAGAAAACATAAGCAGGGCGAGATGGATGTGACCAGACAGGAAAGCACTGACTGTAAAAAAAATGACAACTGAATTTAAAGTTGACAATAAAAAAGCAGTTGATCCTAATTTACTTTGCGTTGCCTTGAGGGGTATCAGACTATGAATACCATCAGCGTCAAGTTGCAATTGCATTTTTTTAAAAGATGACAGAAAAACTTTGGAAGAATAGTGGAACTGTCATTCCATTTGTCAACGTGATGCACCAAAGGAGTTTGAAAAAGTTGCAGATGGAGCCGTAAGGTAACTGGATACTGAATTTTAAATGAGACAGAAATATTCAAGGTTTCTGTGGTAAAACTTGATTCAACTTTAAAAACAGTTTTATGACTTCATAAAGTTTTTTTTTGTTTTCAAAAAACTAATACAAACAGCCATGTCAAAATATTCAATCTTACAGAACACACATACACGGCTGTCTATCCTTCACATGAGAATCAGTGCTTAAGTTATTCTTAAAAAAGTCAAAACACTTACTCAGGGTTTTTAGATTCACCATTAGATTTGAGTTACTGTGCCGCCTGTAGATCCGCAACCCAAACTAAACCTTAAAAGTTGCATGAATTATGTTATTCATTTGTATTTTTACTCAGATGAACCCCACAGTTTTATGGACTCAAGAGATGCGTGTGTGTAACCTTTCCCTGCTGGCTGTGGCCGAGCGCAGACTACAAAACCTTCAAAAGTAGTTTGAGAATTTTTTAGGGAAACGTTAGAAACCACAACATAAAGCGAGAGTTTATGATATCAATTTAAAAATTCAATATTTAAATCTAATCATGCTTTTTTATAAGTCTATAGGATCAGAATTTCTACTTGACTCTGAAACACTGCAGAGCTAAAGAGTTAGAAGGACAGCAGAAATAGCCAGCAGAAGTTTTTTGACTTCACAAGAACACATGAATGAATTAATTCCTTGCTAAAATAAAGAGGTGTCAGCTTTTCAAACAGCTGTGAACAAGTGTGGGGTCAGAGTGAAGTCTCACGGGCCTGAACTGCTTTTAAAAAATGACTGAGGTTATCTGTTGAATAAAAGTCGGTCCACACATAAGCAGTTCTTTTGGGGGGCCAGAATTGGAGAACTGTGGAGGACTATGTAAAAAGCTTCCTAGCAGTGTGTGCCTCATTGTGCTGGCTTCACATACTCTGCTCTCCCCACAGAGTTGTCATGCCTACCCGGCTCCCTTATCTCAAAGGAACATCACAGTTTCTTACGACAAGAGAAGTAGGGAGGGAGGGAGGGGAGAGGAGGGGAGGGGGACTTTTTACAAAAAAAAAAAGTTGAGTGGAAATGCAGCGCAGGCTTCCCGGCATCACTCGTGAAAAGTTCAACAACAACAATAACAAATAGATGAATGATATGTGAGCTGATAACAACTTGTTTACCTTTGAGCTGATAAGAGGGGATGTTTTGGGGATGTTTTTACGACAATTCACATCCACCATGCGCCCGCGACCTTCCTAACAATGAAAGAGGTGCAAAAACAGCGCCACATCGGCTGTAAACCACTTGATAAACACACTCTTCTTTGATCTAAACTTGCACTACTTTCCCCCACTTTTTTAGCCCAAGGAAGTACAAGCATCTAACTGTGTTCATCTTTCGGCATAAACCCCTCTCTCTCTCTCACACACACACACACACACACACACACACACACACACACACACACAGTTTCTGTACGACGTGCGTCATTCGGAGGAGCAAGAAATCTGAACTTGAGTATCAAGTTTGCAGTGGGAATAGTGATATTAAAAAAAAAAAAGTTATCAATGAAAATGACAGAAAAAAGTAGCACACGGTACTTACACGGGGAAGCTGCTCTGTGGTGACAAAAACCCCACTCCAAATCAGCGGCAGCTAGCAACTCAAGTCAGGATGCCACTATCGCAAATTAATGCCAAAAAAACTACTTATAGAAAACTTGTAGAAAGAAAAAAGCAGCACAAACCTACTTGAGGCGACTCCACGTCCCCTTTTTTTGCTGTTGGCTTCAAACTCAGTCTTAAATCAAAGCAGTAGCCGTCCCCAGTAGCCCCCCCCAATTTGTATTTGTGTAGCGTTTGGGTGTCCTAACCTAAATGTAAATTGCCATGTGAATTGAAAGCGGTGCAGCTCTTCTCCTCTCTCTCTCTCTCTCACTCACTCACTCTCTCTCTCTCATTCAGCATATCCCTCTTTCCTTACCGACGCTGCTCAGGCCGTTAGTTACATAACGCAAACCGACTCCTGCCCGTCGTAAAAAAAAAAAAAAAAAAAAAAACTACCAACAGCTCACAGACAGGCAACATTTCTCCTAAACGCAGCAGTGATAGCCTGGCTTCCTCTCAAGACGACCAATTTTCAGTCTCCCACTTGTCCGGAGAGAGCATGCATTTCGCAACTCCAACCGTGCATCGCCCATGCTTTTCTTTTCTTTTTTTTCCTCCTTTGCCGTGTACAATACCACTGCACCAAGTAGAGAGGACTGTAGGCTGTGCATGATGTGCATTTGTGATCTTTTGGTGCTGCTTACCTGTTGATCAAAATAAGCATTAGCCTCTTTGCTCTCTCTCTCTGTGTGTGTCTCTTTCAGCAGCCTGTTAAGATGGTGGCTGGCTGGCTGGCTGGCTTGGCTTGGCTGGCTGGTTCGTCTCTTTGTGGGGTTTTTGTTTGTTGATGATGTCGGACGGGGTGACTGTGTCTTGGCTGTCTCTTTTTTTCCCTCTCTTTGGTCTGAGAGGGAAAGAGAGATGGTTAAGGCTTCACGGCAACACACATTTAAAACTAGGCTAATACCGACTGATTAGTGAGTGAGTTTGGCTCTGGTGTTGCAATAATTCCGATTTATATAGTATGTTGTTCAGCCGCCCGGAGCCCCGATTTGCTGGCCAGAGCAAACCAAAGCAGAGCAGCTCGTTATCTGTTTTTTTTTTTTGTCCAGACTAGTGTTATCGCTTTGCTGTGACAGGACCTCTCTGCCTGTCTCTCTGTAGGCTGTGGGCATTACGTCAGAGGAGGAAGACACAGCAGCTCTATTAATATCAAGAAGCCACCCGAAGACTGGCTCTTAAAGTGACACACACTGTAATTTCACTTATTTACACAGTTAACACTAAACCAAATCAACTACTGCACTAAAATCAAGAGGGCTGCCTGCTAAACTGACACGCCGTAATCCCATTTATCTACAGAGTTAATATAAACTGAATGAGATCAAGACTGACTCTGACAAACACTGTAGTCTAAGTATCATTTAAACACAGTTATCATACCAAATACTTATAGCTAAGATTAAGAAGGGTGACTCTTAAAGTGACATACGTTGTAATTTCATTTACACAGATAGCACTTTACCATATCAACTACTGCACTAAGAAGGCTGCCTACTAAAGTGACACAGGCTGTAATCTCATTTATCTGCACAGTTAATACAAAATCAGCTACATAAAAGCTGACTTTTAAAGTGGCATACATTGTAATCTCATTTACACAGTCAACTGCTGCACTAAAATCAAGAAGGCTGCCTCATAAAGTGACACAAGCTGTAATATCATGTATCTACACAGTTAATACAAAATCAATTAAATTAAAGACTCTGAATGTGGTTTTAAAAAACGCAATCTATCACTTAACTAATATAAGACGATTTTTTAAAGATAAATTAGACAGATTCTGTGGTTCCAGTTTCTTAAATGTGAATATTTTCTGTTTTCTTTAGTGTTCTGTGACAGAACATTGAAAAACATTTGAGGGCGCTTGTTGAACTTCGAGAAACAGTGATCAACATTTTCCACCATTTTCTAGAACAAACGACTAATCAAAATAATCAACAGATTAATCGATAATGAAAATAGTCGTTACTTGCAGCCCTAGGAAAGAATTTTTGACTGTTTTGAAGCCTGTTTTCATCTGTTTGTTGTGTTCTTCTCCTCTTTCATTTGTGCACTGCCTTGTTGAGAGATATGACCATTGCACGTTGCAATACTATCTCCAACTGTTGGTACAGTATGCATAAATAAATACATGCATATCACTCTCTTCTAAACTGCTGGCATTCATGTGTGCACGAGGACCCACATGAAAACATAAACAGTAAAGTTTAAAAATAGAGATGTGCTCATCCGAACATGGCTCCACAGCACTAGTAGTGGTAAAAAACTAAACAGGGTATCTTAATGCCTTGATTCAATTCATTACTACAACTTATGTTATTACAATTATCTTAAGCTACAGAAAGGGACGATTCACATTAAAGTGTGTTGTTAATAAAAGCAGAGATGGTAGTTGATAAAAAATAGCAATTTATTTGGCTAATTTACTGTACTGTATATTCATACTGAATCCTTTAATAGTCTTACTGGTAGAATTAAAGAAGACATTTTAATGAACCCATATGCAAATCATTTACTACTAGTGTTCACAAGCATTTAACATGTAAATCAATCTATTACAGCTTGAAAACACATGGACAACGCAAATTAAACTGTTAAGGCATCTTTATACTGGTATCTTAAATCGAAACCTCGGGCAATGCAAAATTCAAAAAGTGTATTTAATCCCAACCAAATTTGATACAGTCTCCTCTCTACACTGGAAGATCAGAGAGGTTCATACGTATTAATACCTCTTATCAGGTATCGCTACCTTTATAACCACAGGGCAAGTGAAACCTGGCCATGCATGATCAAAATATTGTTCAGTAAATGGATTTATAAGATGAACATTTACCAAGTCAAGAAAAGTTAGTGCATTTACAGAGAAGGTATGGCAATGTAACAGCTGTCGAATAATACATTATAGATGATTTAATGTGAGTGAAACATCATATAGGTTTTCTTTATTTTGGCCTTGATGCAAAAATAATCAAACAATGGTTTGCAGGAATGTTGTGGGAGGAACTGAGGGACATAAATAATGAATATATGCCCTTGTTAGCTCAGTATGAAACCTAGGCTGATGTATGAATCTCCCCCTCATCACTTCACAGTCCTCCCACAATCACCGCACAGGGAGGAAGGGACTGTGAACTTCTAGCTTCTTTTTCAAACACTGCCCTTCAAAAGCCAAAGGTAAGATTTTTTTGCTAACAAAGGCAATACTGCACCCTCTAGGCATATACACTGCTGGATCCACCTCCTACTGAGTGGTGCAGGCTTTGGATGAACCACAGAGGAAAAAGTCACATTGAAGAAATAATACACCTGCCACCTGCTGCAAGTCTTCATAAACCCTCCATTGATTTCTTTTTCAAACTTCCCTCATTATTTTCTTCTAGTGTGCTTTCAAGAAACATATTGTGTCCCATAATTTCCTCTTCTTATTTCCAACTAATATAGCCCTGTTGGTAAAAACAATCTCCGTCTTTTGTTTCATGCACTCAACATCATGGGTAAGGAGATGTACTGTACAATTTGGTGCAGCAGTCTTGCTTGTGATAACAAATCGACCTGTGACAACACTGTCTAGAGTGTCACCCACTGACTTTTCTATTTGTTTCCTGTTGAACTGTTGTTGACTAACGTTGGCATATCTCTGTTTTACTCATCGGAGATCTGAAATAAACAGTTTCTTAATCTGTTTCCGTGGTATATCACCTATCGCTTCATCCATCCCATTGTTTCTCTCTTCTCTCTTTGGTGTCTTTTGTTATGCCTCTCTATTGAAGTAGGACAACTAAGGAGGCAAATTTAAAAGCAGCATGCATCATTTTAATTTCATTGCGTGGTCATCCAGTGCAAATATTTCAAAGGGTACAATTGTCAGCAGTAATGTAAAGTATGCTGCAAATACTGTACAAAGCAATATATAGCATTCATATTGTGAACTTTGTCAGACAATGTAGTTCTTTATATTAAACACCCATCATCCACCCCAGCCTCCTCCCTCTGACTTCATTATATATTAATGCAACACTTAATTTATTTGAAAAAACATTGTGAAAACAATAGTTGTATATGAATGTAATTTCTGTCTAAACATTCTACATATGTCTTTGCATAAACTGTTAATTCATCAACTAAATTAAAAATTAAATCATGTTTTGAATGAAATGTTTTGATTTTGAGGTATGCAGGGTTTTAGAAAGGGCTAAGCCCCTTTTGCTTCAACTGAATCCATCTGTATATTAGTAAAGCGTCTATGTCAGGATTATAATTATTTCTGTTTTAACAGAATGCCAAATTGCCAACAAAAGTATACTGAGAAATACTTCTTTTTTTTTTAAAGCACATACTATTGCAAATTAAATTCATCACAGCTGCATGACAGCTGCATGGCAGCAAGAGGTGCAAACAGAGGAATGAGGATGGTCTGTATTGTGTAGGAATGAGGATTCCTTACAAATACAGAGGTGATGGCAGAAGATTGATAATTGACTAGAGGAACAATGTAATCTGAGGAGTGATAAAGTTCTTAATAAAGCTGCTACAGTACATTTTAGTCAATGGACTAAAAAAATACAAAAACACAAGTGTAACGCCAAGGCTCAAATGTCAGGTGAAATGATGTTCAGCATTCACAGCACCTATAAAAACATTTTTTACATATTTTATTTTATATATTTAGCTAATAAAAAGGTCAAGTGAAATGAAAATCCTTTAACTCTGTTGTCTGCAAAACAAATGGAGATAGTCCTCTGCAGTCTTAGATCAATGCAGTTTTCATCCTTTGTGCCAAGCTTTGGATCTAGCTGACCTTAATCAGAGAATACAAAGAGGAACGATGAATAAGTGTTTATACACATAACAACAAAGCATATCCCAGTAATCAGCAATATGCATAATCCCTGTGAGAACAAGAGAGTTTGAGTCAGCATATGTAGAGAATAGCATTTCTTTATTCCAGGAGCATTAAATAACTTTTGTTTCCTGAGAGTTTGTTCATAAAAAAGTAAGTAAAGGATGGAAAGATAACACTTTATACAAAAACATACACCTACTGAATAACTTCATGGGTATAATGATGGTTGCAGACCAGTATCTTAATACTAGTAAAATCCCCTGTGAATATGGACTGCCCAGTCAACTTTATACAAACAGGCATAATAATGTCTATGATATGCCACACACATTTTTTCTATTATATTATGTTAAATTATGATCATGTTCCATAGAAGACCAGAAAAACTTCAATAAAGCTTGACACTTGAAACTTGAAGTTTGTTCCTGGTTGTTTAATGGTCCAGCGTGAACATCCTTTGAAATTTAATGTGTAATGCTCATTTATATCTTCCCTCTGATACTCAATAATTTAAACGGACAGAGTGACATAGACACATAGCTGGGCTGGCTAACAGTGATAGATTTATAGTGTACATAATAGTGCCAGTAAAAGTCAGTTCTCGGTTGTATAAATTACCTCATATGAACTTCTCTATATTAAATAATAAACATCTCTCAAGCTTTTTATATGTAATATAAAAGTATATGATGCCTTTTGGTTTTAGTGTCTATATATCTATGTATTCCTTACTTTTTGTCAACTTATTTCTTTTTTCTCTCTCCACACCAGTTTTTCTCGAGGCAGCCGCTGATTTTTCCCCCCAGTCGGTCACTGTGGCTCAGAGTTAGGACATTGTGTTTTCATGGTCAGTACCTTAGCCCACTGAGTCACCAGGATGCCCCACCCTACTTTAAAAAATATATATATTTTCCCATATTAGATTCATTGTTCATTATGACACATACAACCAAGTCATATATTTGTTTGCCAAGGTCAATTCATTATTTCTCTTAAACTATTCTAACTTATTCTTACCAATGACCCTAAGACTACCACTGGCAGGAAACTATTGTTTGTTGAAGAAATTATTACCCAATTCTTGCAGTAACAGTAAACGATTAAAGTCAATGATGATAGTATACAGTATATAACTAAAATTGAATTGAATCAATATGATTTCTTTTAAATGTTGTTTCTCACTAGTAAGTTTCAAAAGACTTAATGAGTTATTACAACAAAGACATTCAATGCAGACATCATGAAAAAAAGTTCCACAAAAGGAAAAAGAGAGAATGTAATTCTAAGGCTATATTCATATCTTTCAAATCTTTGCCTTGAGCTACAGCAAATGTCTCAAAAATGTCAAATTTTCAGGAGCCAGTCAAAACTAGCTTGTTTGAGTTGGATGTTGGTGCTTTTCCAGAATCCAGAGGGTTTATTTTATTTTTCATACAACAGAAACAACATTACTTAAAATAAATAAAATAAAATAAATGTGTGTATTTAAATATCAAAATCTTACAATAATAATTTCAATATTAATAAATTTACACTTAAGTGATGAGTGAAAAATATTGTATCGATCATACAGCAAAAAGAGATATACAGAGAATGGAAAGTCCATCCAGACTGCAACTTTTACCAAGACTTCCCAGGGCAAGATTCACTTTCATGTTAAATTCTTGCCAAGTGCTTTATCTGTGAGCTGAGTTGGACCCAGAAGCTGTAGATTTCAGCCTGGAAAAAAAAAAGATTTGACTAATTCCCTGTGGTGGTCCAGCTAAGAGCGTGTAGCCAGTATCATGACCACTACCACCATTATCAATGGACGGAATGAGCCAAAAACCCCATGGTTACAATTTCTCTGTAAT
This sequence comes from Scomber scombrus, assembly GCF_963691925.1. Taxonomy (NCBI): domain Eukaryota; kingdom Metazoa; phylum Chordata; class Actinopteri; order Scombriformes; family Scombridae; genus Scomber; species Scomber scombrus. The sequence continues at coordinate 13,591,323 of NC_084985.1, forward strand.
TGTGCCTTATCACCACAGAAAAGACAGACATGATGAGTTAAAGTCTTTCTTTAGTCTTTTCTTCACCCCTGCAGGGATGAAATAAACCAGTTTCTTGGAAAATACACGAGGAAGCAAACCTAAGAGCTTAATACCACAGATGAGTTTATTGAAAGTCAACAAGATACGGAGGATAACAACGAAGGATTGTTACAAAATCAGAGTTGTCATCTACTGTATGCCTTCTATGCAAGATACAAAGGTATCTCTATCTTGATGTAAACTGACCTTTAGTGAAGGAGGCTCTTTTAGATAAGATTACATAATCTGTGAAAAAAGTAAGCCAGCCTTTACTAAAATAGACAATATGTGCTGTAGCTGTTTCTACAGAACTTCCACAAAATGTGGATGTGTCCTTATTGGCTGAAAAAAATCGGATGACAAATGTAGATGTTGTGGAGGGGGAAACTTGTTGCTATGCACACTCTGGCCCTGGAATGTATTATTGGCCACTGATGAGATGACACAGTAGCTTTTGACAAGATTATTAATTAGTATTAGTTAGTATTGTTTTCTTAGGAATTATACTCATACTGGACAATTGTTAAGTGCAGTTTGCATCCAAAGCTAACACTCATTACCAGCCATTACCATTGGACCTTTATGTAGTTTGTGAAAGGAAAGACACTGAATTTTTACAAAGGTCTGATGTGTTAGATGCGAATAAAACTCCACAATCTTATTTTCTACGTGACTTTAACCAAGCTACCAGCCATCTGATTATATATCTTTATTAAACATCTTGTTACACCTTATTTATGAAAACGAACCTACACAAGTCTTACCTGAAGACTGTGTAGTGTCTGTACTTATATTCATATATTTTATATTTCACCTATTTATTTGTTTGCCCATGTCCTCATCTGTTCTGTGTTGCATTGTGTTCCCTGGATAATTACATTTCTCTTACATTTATGTAAAACTATGCATATGTGTAGAAGTTATAATAAAACTGAACCTGAATTGTCTAATCTAAACAGAGTTGACTGAGGGATCATTTGCCATAAGCCAAATCTTTCTCTAAACTGAGCCATATTTTGCTGTCAATGCCATGTGCAGATACTGTTAATCAAAATAATTGAAAAAGCACATTACTGAACTCTGTAATCTAGGGTTTTTGGATAATTGTCCATTGTTAGCATTCTATCTGGTAATAGGGATGCCATTAAATATGCAAGTCCAAAGTGGCTACAGTATGTAACAGTCTGTCCAGTGACTAAAGATGAACATTTACAGCTGTTGATTAATAAACCAAAGAAAGAAAGAAAGAAAGAAAGAAAGAAAGAAAGAAAGAAAGAAAGAAAGAAAGATACACAAATACTAACCAACCTCCTACTTGACGTTTCACAGTCTAATCTAACAATGTAACACTTTATTGTGTCATTGTCACAGCAGCAGCTTTAGATGTTGGGATTCAGCCCCACAGGCACTGATCTCTGTAAGGAGGCAAAGCCAGTGTGAGAAATGTGACAGTTGTTTCATACTGTACGTGAAGTAGTTGGAGGCACAGCCCTCTGGTGAGTTACCACCTTCATGTCTTTTTCTCTGTTGTCCTTGAAAATCAGCTCCTATAATGTTGAAGGCCTCATTTTTAATGGGTGTCCATACAAATTTCAGCGCAAATACAAAGAGGCATGGGACATTAAGGCAATGCAGCACTGTTAGAAGGTGTTGCTTTTGATTACAGGACAGTTATGATATGTTAGTTTGGATCTCGCCATGTATTTTTAAGGCAGATTTTAAGCTGCAGAGGAGTATCACCACTTACTGAGAGATTTTCACAGCATCAGTGATGAGCCCTCCTCCAGTGGAGATGAGAAGAGAGGAAAAACATTTGGATTATATTCCTGGGGTCAGCATAACACTGGAAATGGAAGTGGCTAAGGGGGCTGATTCATCTGAGCAGCACGAGGTCCGGCTCCCTCAAAACGATTCGGTTGATAGTGAGACCAATTCCCTGATGGAACTGAACATGCTCCCTGAGGTTAACATGATGAGCCCGCTCGCACAATATGGTTTCTATCAATGCCTGTGTGTTGTGAGAGACTGTTTAAGAGGAAATCACACCCAGGCAAGGTACAATGTTAGACTTTGAGCCTATTTTAAATGCATTTTCTTACACTGCTAATATTATTTTGAGGCTAGGCCACAGGGGGAAAAAGCTGACGAAAAAATACTCTGTTTTGTTAGTGATAATTATTCATCAGCTTTTTATATTTAAGATGATGACAAAACAACTACATCATAGCCTTGGAGCTGGTAAACATCACGGAAAAACAGGGAACACATTATGTGCTTCAGTGGACAAGGTGTGTTATCTATCATTTGTTTGAATCTCGCCTGAAGCAACCATAAAAACTAGGGTTTTCTAAGAAAGGTACTACAATAGAGGGAGGTGGAGTACCAGGAGTGGCCCCTTCCAGCATGGACAAGCCCAAAATGACACATTTCACTGTTATTGAACTTTATATGACTACATGTAAGCTTGATTGATTGATTCAGTGAAGTGATGCTCCACCCAGCATCTGTCTCAGTATTAAACACTCACTCTTTGTAGGATTGAAGGGTGGCTGTAAAAAGTTGCGGAGAGTGGCAGCTTTTATTGTTACAATGATATTTCACTGGTGAGCCAAGTTCTCAGTGAGAACAATGAATGAAAATATTCATAATAAACCTCTCAATCCACTCCTGATTTGAAAACAGGAGCATAATTGGCTTCCCGGCTGTCCATCTGTTTGCCAGTTTGTTTGTTTTTTACGAACACTAACAGTATATATTGTCACCAAACTGCTTGTTTCCACTGTGAAATCTGTTCTTGTCACTGTCAGAGTCATTGTAACTGACCACAAAGACGTGGTGCAAAGATTTTAAAGGCAGTGATTCAAGCTGACCACAGTCAGTTTCCCCTCAATGAAGACATTAAAACTTTTTCTCAGAAAGCTTTCAAGTCTGTGTGGGTGATTGGTGAGGTCATGGATGGTGTTTATCTTTTTCTTCATCAAACTAGTGTGTGTATGGAAGCGTGATGGTTTTGTATCAAGCCTTTGCACTAAAGGGACTATCTTGTCATTGGTCATTATGATCATGCACATTCACATAATCTAATTTCATGAGATGGTTCCTCTACACTACCAACCAGACAGCTGGGGAGACACAGATATTGTTAATTAATCCTGGTTTTTACCCTATGTTGTGTATTTTTTGTGCACTGATATTCATTATAAGTGGTCATTGAAGGCAAAGAGATGCATATGTGATCTATTCATATCAATATGTATCTTATATCAATATAAAGTTGTTGGTTTTTTAGAGATTTTTTCTGGCATAGACGCCTTTATTTGACAGTAAAGAGACAGGAAAATATGGGAACGAGAGGGGGGTGTCCGCTACATATATGGCCTGTGCTCTTAACCATGCGACCACCTTTGCGCCGCAATATAATGTATTTGATGTATACATATTATAAATGAAGATGCTACATTTCACTAACATTAACATTAACCACTGTAGCTTGTTATTGAAGACTGGCTTGATCTAAAATTTCATGATCTAAAATTAACATCTTTTTCATGCATATTCAAAAATTCATATTGCAAGGTTTCTCTCTTCTTTTAATGTCCCAAGGACACAATGACCGCTGAGTGTGTTGTTGTGCCATTCTTGAGTACAAACAAGTTAAAGGCATTGCTTCAGCAGAAAGACATAAATAGAAAACCAGTCTAGGTTATGAATAAACCTGTGCACAACCAAAGGCTCACCCAAAATCCTCACAGCACAGTTCCTCATAGCAGTTCAAGTCTGACTTAAAACATGATACTGTATGTTGATATTAGTTTAAGACAATACAGTTCCTGTTGTATGAATGCCAGCTCCTATTATTTCCTGATTGCACACTACTGTTTCAGAAAGGTTTGTATAACTGCTTATTGTATTGAACATTTTTCTTCTGATTTAACAAAAACCCCAGTGTGTTTAGGGGAGTTGTATTGTAATGAGTGATGAGTACGGTGTTATCCTCCTCTGTCCTGAGTCATAATAACAGAAATAAACAAAAATGAATAAATCAATGAATAAGTAATTGGCTGTTTCCTAAAACTTATATTTAGGTATTTGATTTTAATGTAACAAATGAAGATATTATGATGTTTAATATACATTTCTAATATTTGTCTGATATATTGATCTCAGTATCTTAAAAAAATGTCAAAGGATTCAATGAAAACCACAAATATACAATGTTATAAATGTTGGATTGCACTCAAAATGTTGTAAATAACATGCAACATTTTAACATATTAATTGTAAAAATAAATTGAAGGATATTGATGTTGGGGTTATGTGTATACTTTTATTCAGCATAGTTAGCACAGAGAACAGCTTTCAGACTACTTTCAACCACAAAACCAGTGGGAAGAACTCCAGTGGAAAGACTGGGGTGATATTAATATTAAATCTAGTATATTTTTTAATAAGTAGGATTAAATTGAAAAAAACAAAATGCATCTGGAAATTGTATAAACTTATGAATGAGTATAGCTTCTTTTTTGTCAATTTGAGGATAGAACATATTTACCCATTGTTATGATATTTTGCAGTATTAAAATATGTATATTATGGAGATGAAGTGAAATATTAATCTAGGGAAATACTTTATTATTACAGCTAGTGTGTGTGTGTGTGTGTGTGTGTGTGTGTGTGTGTGTGTGTGTGTGTGTGTGTGTGTGTGTGTGTGTGTGTGTGTGTGTGTGTGTGCTGTAGACCTTGGAAATATATTACTGTAAAAGAGTAAGTATTTATTCACACATTATGTCTCTCATGATAAATCCTCTGACGGCACTTCGCTTTGAGAGGTATCGATTTCAAACTCATCCGTCATAAACAGCCAGATCAAATAAAACCTGTCCCGCTGAGTGTCATAATATCTGTACATCTACTCTTCACCTGCAGTAAAACCTGGAGTTTTGTAATTATATCAGTGGACTTTCTCTGTTGCCCAGAACAATTTCTATAAACTGAATTTATAACGTGGAGTAGCTTAAAGGTTTTAGTAGCTATCACATAAAGAGGGAGGGAGAGGGGAACAAATGTGTGAAAGTGGGGGGGAAAAAACAGAATGACGGAGATACGTGTTGAATGGAAAGCATAACTTATGAAAAGTAAATCTGGTTTTGGTTTACACACTGGATGGCTGCTGGTCTGTCCATATGTCAGTATAACATTTATAGATTTTACATACACATTTTTGCTCACAAATCAACAGCCTGTCTTTTTTTCCTGTCTTTTTCCTCTCCCTCTGTCTGCATTTCCTTCTTCTCTGTCGTTCCTCTCGTTTGTGCATTGTGTCATCTCTCGACTCTTACAGCAACCGCACGCACGCACGCACACACACACACACACACACACACACACACACACACACACACGTAGAGACTCTGTGTCTGGACAAAGATGAGACTTAAGAAGTTGTTTTGAAACTTTGAGGCGTTTAGTAAAAGTGCAGATATAAATCTATCTTGGTGCCACTGTGACACATGGCATTAACCACAGAGAAAAAGAGCTCTTTGGAAATATATGAAGCTTTGTCCTTTGTGTTCTTAAAGCTTATTAATTTCCACAGAGAGAAGAAATAAGAGGGAGAGGGGCACTGTTGACAGATACAGTTAAGAGATTTGGTGAATTTTTTCCCTTTTTTACCCACATTTATTCATGATTTAATACAGTGCATTGGTAGAAATACAATCTTCCTTGTTCAGATGAGACTGTAACACTGATTGTGCTTAATTGGCGATGTCACTGACATGCATGAGTACTGTCAGCTGGTAACCCAGTTACTCAAGTAACATGTAAACAAATCATCACAGTGTTAGAATAACCACAGATTTAACAACTTCTCTCACAATCAGTGTATTTATGCAAGTGCTAGTGCAGTAAAACTCCACCTTCACTAAACTGCATACATTTAAATACACAAATACACAAAGAATTATCTTTTTATATGTGGATTCTTATGTTACCTGCCCAACTCTGTTAGCTTAATCTAATTAAGATCATCGTAAGATTATTGCAAATCCAGTTAAGATGTGTCAATCAGGTTACTTCTTCCTTTTTAGGTTTTTTTGCTGTATGTGCAAACTTACACTCAAACTACCTGCATACAAGGTTTCTTCCATTTTCTTCTCAATTAAGATTTTACATTTTGAGGGTTTCATCGCACAGTCTGAGGCTGTTGGAGGTGAGTGCCGCTAAAAAGACTAGATAGGAAAGGTTTGTTAGTTTGTGTTGTCCTGTTGCTGTTATTTGATTTGTGAGATGTGTTTTTTTTTATTCGTTCTGCATCTGTTTAGTTTTTTTCTATAAAAATGAGAGTTGTAATGAAAAAACATATTGTATATATAAATAAACTTAATGTCAACATAAACCATGCTGCTGATCAGCACTGACTTGTGCCGCTGCCACTGGGATCATCACTATTTTCCATTGTGTTAGGAGTAACCTCCCGCTCAGTCAGAGGGGAGCATACTTCTTTTTTTTTTGTATTTTGGCAGGCTGTTCTCTCTGAGAGCAGGACACCACAGCTGGACTGGAATATTCTGTTTACAGGTTTATTCATGGTGACAGGGAGGCTCAATGGTGGGGTATTAAAGGTGCACAAAACAGCTCATGCCAAATGAAGAGAGTTTTTCCAAAACTCCAAGAGTCCAATTTTGGCCCAAATCAAACCAAGCACACAGAAGTCATGGTTACAGTGAACATTAAACACATAAACTAACCATTTTTTATTTCATTCACTTCTTGGCAGCTGCGCAACTCTGTTGAACTTTCCAGAACTCTCTTACTGCTCATCGCCAGTGTAGCAAAACTTACAGTCCCATGATGAACAGATGACTGATGTGCAAAATATTGTAATTAAAGCCGACAGTAAGTAATGAACAACCCTTGTTAGAGGACTGTAGTTACTGATAAAACACCCAAACTATCATCCATTTACACCAACATTACACATATTAATGGTTACATAATTAGTGTAAATACATTACATAAGTGCATTAATAAAGCTAAATTACCATCATTTAAAAATGAACTATAACATACTGTAGAGATTAAAAGAATTAGTTAAGTGGACTGAGTCAGTTTTGCTTTTTAATAAAAGCAGTCAGACTTACAAGTCAAGACATATCCACATCCATCACTTTAAGTAAATACATATAAGTAAAAGTAAGTAGCAAGTAAAAGTAGCAGGTGAAAACACATGAATATAAATCCTGCCTGTAAGTGTGAACAAAATATTCAACTATTAAAAGTGGTTATTTAGCTGATGTCCATGTACATGTTAGATTATTATAACAGATCTATTATCCTGAAAGCCCCATTTTAATTACATAATTATTATAAGTTATAATTACAGCCAAATTGAGCTGCTTTACATATTACTGGGTAGTTAATATGCAGCAGTGCATCATATTTTATGGGTTGGTATAACTACAGCTAGTACACAGTTTGTAACTACTAATCGAGACTGCGAAATAAAAGGTGGCATAAGAACAAAATGATTACATTACACTTTTGTCTCAAGTGACCTTAAAAAAGTGCATTCAAATCTCATGAGCTAGGTTTAATCAAAAACTGGAAGTGTATACCTCTTAAATAAACAACTAAATGTCTGTGCTTCAGTTTTGCTTAAGTTTGTTTTTATATCATAACTAACTATATGTATGAGATGTCTAGCACAATATTTGCCATTTGATTGCGGTAGAGTAGAAGTATAAAAAGGGCGGCAAATAAAAAATACTCAAGTAACCAACAGTAGTTGAGTAAATGTATTTGGTTTTGTACTAATATAGTCAGTGTCTGTAATGATAGCCAGTGGTTTGACACCTGCAGTGTGTGTGTCATGATTAGTGGTCATGATATGTCTAACACAGTCCACATGTGAGTTAAATCAACACTATCATTATCACACTTCCACAGCAGCCGTCATAGCTTGTTCCTCATCTTAGCGTCCTCTCTGTTCAATCGAACTCTGTGTTGACGGTTTACACAAGTGCACAAATGCACGCGTTAGAATTTACTCAGCGTTTGATGACAGTCACGACAACAACACAGCTGCATGTCAGCCCGAGTGTGTGTGTATGTGTGTGTCTTCTGCGCTCAGTCTCTGGTCGAATCAGACAATAGGACAGTTATACTGGTGAAACCGCCGGCTCAGCCCCGGCCCGCTCCTCACATTTTCCATCTCACCATGTTCTCTCGCTTTGCCTCTTTTTCCCCTCGTCTTGTCTTTCTGCTCAGGAGAGATGAGGAGAGAAGGAGCATTCATTTATACAGGACTGAGCAGACTTTTTCTCCATTCTTTGTCTCTTTTTTAAGCCTTTATCTCTTAAACCTTCACCTTTCTGTTGTCTATTCTCAAATTTTGTACTTACTTTTATTATTAATCTATTCCCTCTTCTTTCTGTAGTTATCCATGACTGAAGAGTTATTTTCTTAGACTGTTACAAGCAATATGCTGTTTTAAGTTTTCTGAAATTTTCTTGGTGATATGTTCTTAAAAAGCAGAAATCAACATTCGAAATCTGCCTCCTGGTTTTATAAAATTCAATACACTTACTGTAACTGGCACTATAAATTATTTTTATTGTGCAGTGTTCCAGATGTGTTTATTGTTACGGGTAAATATTGGATGTGCACAAGTTAAAGTCTATTGTGTAACTAATCATTCATGGCTCATTTGATGGCGTTTTATCTGCCCCATGGCCTCATTTATAAAAGCGTTTCACAAACAAGTTTAATGAAACCAATATGCTTACAGTATGTCAAAGTAATTCTTTTTTTAACTCTGAAGTCAATATGGAAAAGGTCCCAAAGTGCATGCACTCACCCAGTTCATCATATGCAACTGAAAAAGGCTGAACGTGTATGAAGGGGGGAACCTGAAACGCCTCCACTCCACTGGTAGCTTTGGTACGGAAAGGAAGTAAAATGATCACACTAACTGAAAAAAGGCTCACTGACAGTCAAAATCTGTCAGGTTACATGACAGTGACATTTCTGTGTAGAGTAACCACTCTACATAATGCTTTTGTGTGTATTTATAAAGTAAAGAAAGAAAATAGGAGAAAAATACATTTCTTCCATATAAATTGAAAGAAAAGCATTAATATTGTAATAGCTTATGTTACGCCTTGTGTTACATAGCTATGGTCTAATTTTATCATGTGTAATTGGACATCTGAATATTATTTTGAACACTACTTATATTGATTTGTATCACATTTTTCCGCCCTGTCGCAATAGTCTCAAGTCTAGTCTCAATGGGTCTCATGCATGACTTGTGTGTTTGCACAGATTTCATCTAAAATTGTGCATGCAAACAATGTAATAACTTTTGTGGCATTCATAAATAGTTGTGTACTTCCTGCTTGTTTTTAGGTAAGATCAAAATTTAAGAGTGCCCTAATCACATGTAAGCCAATATGCACAAAAGCCAACTTTTTTGTGTTGTGTTGTGAAATATTAATGACGATGAAAAAGCAATTTACTTAATTAAACACTGAAGAAAAATGTTCTACCTCTTTAAATGATTAGGTTTAGCCTAAATGACAAACACATTAGACCAATATGCCAACATGCACCACACACACACACACACACACACACACACACACACACACACACACACACACACACACACACACACACACACACACACACACACACACACACACACACACACACACACACACACACACACACACACACACACACCCATACACACATACACACACAAACACACACACCACACCTGTCCAATCATTAATTATGGCAGCACACATCATTAATTATGATTGGTCATACTGTATAAAGTAGTATGAAGCAGTGCCCAACCGAATGAGCAATGGCTGATGCGTGGCCAACCAATCCTTGAGAGAGAGAGAGAGCGCATGTATTTAAAGATCGAGTAGATTTGTTTGCTGAGAGTGATGAGTGGCTTGTAACCTGTTTTCCATTACCGAGGCAGATTCTTCAAAACCTGTGTGCTGTTCTGGAGCGTCAACTAAGATCAGAGACAAAATTATCTAATCCCACTCCACCTCATCTGCAAGTACTCACCACTATCGGTTTCCTGGCTACTGGGACCTTCCAGACAGAGACTGGTGATAGGTCTGGCATATCGCAGTCCAATGTAAGTTGTGCACCCCTCCAAAGTTCTCCAGGGTATCATCCAGCTAACAACACGGTACATTCAGTTTCCACATACCGCTGCTCAGCAGACCCAGATAAAAGGGGATTTTTATGCCATTGTTGGACTGTTACCTTTCAACATAAATCCAACTTTAATTTAGGTGATTGCTAGCCACTGCTACTGTGGCTTTGACACCACTTACCAAACCTCAGACCCAGCAGGAGGTGGCCTATAACCAGAAACTGACGCACACTCGCTCAGTGATGAAGCGCATTATTGGTGTACTGAAAGGCTGATGGCTACTGTATGCTTAGACACAGCAGTTAGCAAGCTTTTATACACACCTGAAAAAGTGTGCAAAATAACCATGGCCTGCTGTGTTCTGCACAATATTGCAATGCAACATGGTGTGCCCCCAACCCACCAACCACCACCTGAAGACATGGAGGCTGATGTCCATGTCTGTGATCAATGGGACTTGGGACCTGACCACAGACATGGTGTTGAAACCAAACAGTGATTCATTTTTAACATGTAAGAAGATCAATTTTGTTATATTGTGAAATGACCTAAAATCAAGGCAGAACACGTATGATGGCATTTCTTTGATAAATGGTCAAAGACTGTCAATACATTTATTTATTTTTTTCATTTATTCATATACCAATGATTTAAAATTGTCATGTAGCTTAAAACAAAAATGGGCATATAATGGGCTATAGATGAGGTAAAATTCAAGTCTTTTTAAATATGTTTAATGTGGAATCAAATTAAGCAATCAACTTAATTAAATTCCCTTTAACTAAAACTTTGGTTTGATGCTCACCATTGTCTTCAGATCTTGCTAGTTGATCCTGGGCTATGCTGTCTGGTGATGATGGGATGTTTCCTGGCTGTGGTATTTCACTGTCTGGAGGAATATCACACTGCCTCCCTGACAGAGAAACCTCTCCAATGATGGCTCATCCATGTCTGTTGTTTTGACAGTTGGCTGTAATATAACGCCTGGCAGCGGAAAGTTGATTTTTGGCGTCTGTTTTTAGATCAAACCATTTAAAAAAATGTTTTTCTTTTGCACATAAAACAAATTGCACTACTGATTTCTTGCAATGCGATTTTCTGGACCAGTGATGCCACCGCTTACACTTTCAAAATGTTTTATTTTTTTTTGCTTGACAATACTTCGTTAAAGCAAGGCTATGTAACTTCTGCTGAGCAGCAGAAACAGCAGCCTCTGCTGCCACAAGTGGTCACTACAGGACGCTGGTATATTTAATTCTGTTGATATCAGTAGCAGTGAGGTTACTACACGATTGTAATGTGAGGGAACACTTTTTGAAGGGGAACAGGCTTCAATACTTATGGTGTGTCTAGACAGCAAGCATAGCGTTAGCAGCATATTTAACAGAGCAGTATCAACAGTGAGTGCTCCGTCTGTGCATCTACACAGGAGGCAAACTGTGTAGATGCACAGACAGAGTACTCACTGTTGCTGCTGCTCTGCTAAACTTGCTGCTTACACTGCACTAGAGGTGTAGACATGGGGTTACTGTTGTGACATCCCTCGCTGTGCTTATGGCTGATCTTATTTCTGTGTGAACTCACAGCAGCTGTGTGCCAAAATGTAGTTGCTTAAAGCTAGCGTATGTATCTTAGTTCTGTTAATAATAATAGAGTTTCATTTTATAAAGATAACATGATAGTAATTTGCCAATATATAACAACTGCAATTGTAACTATTGCTACTAATTGTAAGAACTGAATTTGAATTGTGAGTAGTGAATGTGGAAGTAAATAGAGAGTCGATTATTCAACGAGTACCAGTGCAAATTAATTCAATTTCATAATATTACATTCAGTTTGAAGTTTACTGGACTTCAGTTTCAAACTAATACATTCAATTTCAAATTTTGAAATTCAGACTCAGTTTTTCAATGCAGTTATTCAAGTTGAGTAAATTCAAATTCAAATATAAATGATTCAAATTTAGTTTCTAGTGACAAATATTTCTGTCCATAGTGCACGTGTCATGAATCCCACCAAGGTTTTCTTTTGGTCTTATTGCATTGTGCAAAAAAAGAGGAATATAAAACATTCAAGCATAAGGCCCAATATGTCTTCTTTTCTTCACCTCTCCTCTTCATGAATGAAGTGGATTGGACTGTCCACATTTGGGTCAGTGTAGCTCTGTAAAAGGAGCAGCAGGTCTTAATATATTGTCCCCATAGTGAATGATGTCATGCAACTTTTTGGCTACTATTGCCTGAATAAATAAATAAATGTGTTTCCAGGAAGTTAAAAAAAAAAAAAAATCGCAAGAGGATTAATAAATCCAAACCTCTTCAAAAATCATAACTTTTATACATACAGAGTATCAGGGTAAGTCAAGTGTACTGTAAACACAGTTGATGAAGGAACAATGCTGTAATTCAGAATTTTACAAAAGCACACACACACAAGTAAGATCATATACACACAGACTTCTTATTACATGAAACGCCAAGCTTTCCACACACACACACACACACACACACACACACACACACACACACACACACACACACACACACACACACACACACACACACTCACACACACACACACACACACTCACACACACACACACACACACACTCACACACACGCAGACTTATCTAAACACAGTCTAATGCAGTCCTGTTCACTATGGAAAATGTATATGCGGAACAAATTTGATTCATAAATAGGCAAGTTTCAATTTGAATTCTTGCCCACTCTCTTATGGCTGGCTGCTAAAATAGAGCTCAGGCTGTGGAACTGGAGAGTGAGAGAGAAAGAGAGAGAGAGAGACAGAGAGAGAGAGAGAGAGAGAGAGAGAGAGAGAGAGAGAGAGAGAGAGAGAGAGAGAGAGGTGTAGGTGAGAGGCGAGAGAATCACCATTCAAGGTGATTTGAACGATAGTTTCTGTGTGGAGTTACAAGACTGGTTGAGTGAATACGAGCAGCCTGCCAGTGAAGCCAATTTTATACTTGGCTAAGTTTTCTCTTATACTATGTACCTAAGTACACACACACGCACACACACGCACACACACATACACACATACATACACACACACACACACACACACACACACACACACACACACTCACACACACACACACACACACACAATCTACATATGTACAAATTCACACCTGTAGGTACACACGTGCACATACCCTCACACACGGATTTTCATAATCTTTTCTATCCTTGTGGTGACCAAACTGGGCAACAACACACACATGCACAAAATAATAGCTCTTATTTTATATCTCTAATGGCATGTGTCCTCACCTAATGATGAACACAGTAAAAAGACAAAAACAGAAATACACTGCATGCTCAAAAGCAGAACAAGGATGTACATTCCAAAACCACAGGCATTACGGTAATATCCTGCTATAACTCCACTCTTCTGGGAAGGCTTTCCTCGAGATTTTAAGGACCTAGCTACAAGGATTTGCTCCCATTCAGCCACAAGAGCAACAGTGAGGTTGGGCGATAACGTCTGGCTCACAGTCGATGTTCCAGTTCATCCGATGTTAGAGGGGTTTGAGGTCAGGAGTCTCTACAGGGCCAGTCAAGGTCTTCCACACCAAGCTGGGAAAACAGTTTCTTTATGGACCTTGCTTTGTGCATGAAGGCACTGTCACGTTGAAACAAGAAGCGGCCACAATGCCAGAAGCACACTATGTTTTGAAAACCATTACATGAAAATTTCCCTTAAAGGAGAGGATCAACAGTCAGGTGCCCATATGGGCACTGAAACAGGTTTTGCTTGCTGTAATCATTCCTCCTGTTCATACTGAGCATTAGAAGATCCCTTCTTAATGTGCTTTAAATGTAAGTGATGGGGGACAAAATCCACAGTCATCCTTTTGAGAAAATATGAATTTAAAAAGTCTAACTGAAGATAATGAGGCTTCAGCCATCTGAGTTAGTCAAATAAAGTGGTTATCTTCTCTACATTTACAGTCTTTTTAGTTAAAAAAAATTCCTCTGTGTCTTTTTCTGTCCAGCTACAGTGAAGGGACTAAAAAGACAGAAACTTCTAAACTAATTGGCGGCTGAAGCCTCATATTACTTTCAAATAAACATTTAAATACATGTTTGTATGGAAGGAAAAAGTGCATTACATTGAAAGTGCATTATGAAGGCTCTTAATGGTCAGTATGAATAGGAGGAATTATTAAAGCAAGTGTTTTAAGACTTAAAACACTGTGATCGTGTCCTTTAATTGGAACTAAGAGGTCTAAATATAAAAAATAACACACAAAAAGTACAACCCTACTGAAGATAGCTAGAGAGAGTCACGAAAAAGACAGCGAGACAAAGTAATAAAGTGAGAGAGAATAACAGAGAAAAGATAAAAAAAGAAGAAGAAGAAGAGAGAAGATGATGAAAAAGCAAACAGTCTCTTCATGTTATCACCATCCAACCATCCAACCATCCAACCAACCATCAACTACTAGAAGACATTATCAATAGATTAAATATCTTTAACACTTCATGGAGAAAGCACCATTAGTTACTTGTATGTACAGTACAGGGCTTCCTTGTAAACTTTAAATGACACCTAACGATGTTATTGCAGAATAATAAAAAGAAAAAAAAATGGAAAAAATTACGAGTCCAGGACACAGATAAACTGTATTTGCCAAAGTACATGTGTGCCCTACACTCCTTCTTTCACTCAGGGCGTGGTTCGACAGACAGGAAACAGTTCCCTCTGCTTTTAGCTGGGGCCCTGTTCAGGGTGTATATATGTGTGTGTGTGTGTGTGTGTGTGTGTGTGTGTGTGTGTGTGTGTGTGTGTGTGTGTGTGTGTGTGTGTGTGTGTGTGTGTGTGTGTGTGTGTGTGTGTGTGTGTGTGTGTGTGTATGTGTTGGGGTGTAGTGTGCCCACTCAAACACGTCAATAAGTGAAGAAATACTTTTCCCCTCTCTTTCGTCAGTGCGAGCCATTGGTCCGTCTCTTGTTTCCAAGCTTGAGTCATATCTGACTGATTCCAAAAATTCTGTGATTTTTGTTCATCCAAAACATTTTACATTTCCTCAGTAGTAAGAGAATTTTACTGTAAAGTAGACCACAATGTTTAATAGACATGGACTTCCAAAAAATGTTCTAATGGCAGAAATATTTTTTTCAGAAATCTTCTTTATCCAATGCCAATTTGAGACATGGCACCACAGAGATGAAATGATGGATGATGAAATATTTGGTATCTTATTCTATTCTAATCTATTATGTTCTGTTCTATTCTACCCTGTTTGTGTGTGTTTGTGTCCAGACGGACGTCAAAGTGGTCAGTTCATCTTGGCTGTGTTGCCAAGGGCTGGACCAGTGTGGTTTTGTTTGAGCTCATTGCCAAAGTACTGTGCATGTGTGTGTGTGTGTGTGTGTGTGTGTGTGTGTGTGTGTGTGTGTGTGTGTGTGTGTGTGTGTGTGTGTGTGTGTGTGTGTGTGTGTGTGTATGTGTGTGTGTGTGTGTGTGTATGTGTGTGTGTAGAGTTGGGCTGTCCTCAGGCTAAAATGAGCACCGACCACAACAGACAAACAGATCGACTGATAGACAGACAAAAAGAAGGAAAGAAATTGAGAGAGAGAGAGTGACCACAGAAGAGAGACAGGGCCTCCCTGTGAAATAGTTTCCAAATACAACAACTCTTTCACACACAGAGCTTTTCAACACGGAGGTCATGGACCTCGACTGGTACTTTACTGGACACGGATTTAATCTACACTGATCCTCCATATGTTGTCAGCTGGTGTTCCAGGAGCTTCCTGGATGTTGCTGAGTAAATGTTTGTAGGACGGTAGTGACAGCAGGATCTTGCTCAGTCAGCAATCTTACAGTGTGTACTGTATGTTGATATGAAAACGGTTCACGTAACTATTCATCATGTGCAATGTATGAAGAAGAAACACTATTGAGGTAGTACGATGTCTTGCTCAAGGTGGATGACTTTTACATGTCATGAAACATTCAAACCAACTGCTCATTCATAGCTGAACCAGAAAAGTGCAGAAGAGAGTAGAGAAAAATAAAATGTATATTTATTGCTGTGTGCATGAAGAAATAATGGCCAGTAATTACAAATAAATGAATAAACAAATAAAATTGGCAGAATTACCACAGAGGAGTCTAATTTAATACAACAAATACCGATAAAGCCCAGCTTGTCATAATGAATTACATTAAACAGGCATTTTGCACAATGAAACATGCTGGCATGTTCATCATGTTGCTATAGATACGGGTAGTGTTGTGAAAGCCTTGCAATTCACCAGACAATTTGTGTAGTCATTCAGTGCATAAATAAATACTGTATCTCGTGGTGCTTTGTTTGTTAATACATACAGGACATTTTTGTCATCACATTTACATTTTTTAGCTTTGAGCTGTTTTAATTCATTCTGCTTGGATCCATTTTTACATTAGTTTCCAGACTGTAAATTTACTTTAGGCTAAACCAAGCACTATGCACCAGCCAAAAGAAATTGAGGTTAACCTGTAATTGGGGCCATGTGCTTTCTCTTGTTAAGGTAAATAAATGCCATGTCCATTATTGTCACCTCTATAGAATATGACTGAGATGATTGGCTTTTCATGTCATGTCAGAACCAGCTTGTTACTATCATAGCTTGTGGCTTCAGAGCTGCCCGGCCACAGGAACAAATCTAAAGAGGCCTCTGCGCTGCTAAAGACATTATCGCTTAGAATAACCCTGTCCCGAGTGCATGCATGCATGGATGTGTGTGTGTGTGTGTGTATGTGTGTGTGTGTGGGTAATTGTTTTGACCGGCAGTTAAAGATCTGAACATGCAATCGGCCTCTCTGTGGTAAAGTCTCTTCTTTCTTTTTTACTTTTTTTTGTGTTGTTTTCATGCATGGCCATCAACCCGGCCTCCACCCCTTCCTCCCTCCTTCTGTCTCATTCTTTTCTGCTTCTTGTCTTCATAAAACTGTTTTTAAACTTTGTATATCTTATTTCCCTGTTTGATGAGGTTTTGCCCTCCCCTCTCCTCCGTCTCTGTGCCCCTCTGTTGTCTGTTTTTCTCTCTTTCCTCACAGACTCTTTCACAGTCTGTGTTTCTCGGCAATGAACCTCCGTGACCCTGAAGACTAGCCCTCTTTTATGGGGATACCACTCAACTTAAGGATCGGGACAGCTTCTGTGTCCGGCAGAAAAGTTGTTTTTACCATTGTGCTGCAAGTGTTTAACTGTTGCTCCATGGTAATGTAACTGTGTTCACTTACAATATCAGCTTTCAGTGCTTCTCATCACCCTACAAACTCTCTAGATGAGAAAGACAGGAGTAATAGTTTCATAAGGTAGATAATTTGATATTCACATTGGAAATTACACATGTAGGTCAGACAACTCAATGTGTCTGGCTGCTAATGTTGTCAGTTTGAAGTTCTTCACACAGGATTTACCCACCACATCTGTTTTGTGCCTCACATTGACAAGCACAGACAACTTCTGCAACCTTGATAACTCACAGGAGGACTAAAGGAAATACCTGTCAGACATGAAAACTTAATCACACGACTGCATTGATAAATGACAGCTCCTGATTTCCATGATTGTGACAGTCCCAGAAAACCATTTAATGGCTTTACCTGAAATACACAAATCTTATGGGTGTTGAGCTTGTACACGTGTTAATGTACCTCCATAACAACATAATTTGTTTGATGAAATTCAGAATGAAATGGTGTGAAAATATGGACTGTTGAGTTTGCTGTTAGACATGCAGCTTTGCTGAAAACACTGACAAAATACACCTTGACCCAGAAGATGTGATGGTGTCAAATGAGTTTGAATGAAGGAGTATTCGTTTATCACACAAATATATAACAAACCATCACCACATTTGCAAAGGGAGGAGGTTGAGTCATTGACTGTGTGAGATGGAGAGAGAAAAGTGGGAAAAACCCCACTGTCAGCTTGCTTTGTATGGCTGCATCCAATCAGATGCTGGAACCAGGTTACAACACATGACGTGCTGACAGCCAGGTGGTAATCCAATAGTCAAATAGTCATCCACTGCTGAAGGCTTATGGACGGTCAATCACGCTATGAACTGCTTGGCAACTGGCATCTGAGATGCAAGGAATTCCACGTCCAGTGATGAGAAGGAGATGAAGTCATCAAGTGGCTAAACGAAAACGGAGATCAGGATCAAATCACATTACATGTTCCCAGATGTGGATGAGGATCAGGTGAAGGGAAAACCTGATTAGGGGTGACATGGGGTGGTCACATAGAAAGGGAAACATTAAAAAGGAAGAGTGGAAAGATGAACAAAAGAAAGAAAAATGTAGATGACTGCAGTGAAGGAATAGAATGAGGCAAAACAGAAGTTGGAAAGAGGAGAGATGCAAAAGGTGACACATTTAGAAAGAGAATGTGTTTTTTTCTTTTTAATTGGAAATTAAAGAACAAAGACAGTTTTCTTGCACAGGAGGAGTGTAAAAGCCAAAAAACTCAACACACAGACAGCTGTGAAATGACCCAGAGGGAAATAACAACTCTGACTGACGTACACACCAATCAATTTAAACTTTTCCATTATTGTGTCTTTGTGTTTATCATGGCTTGTGCGCATCCATGCATGACAGTGTGTTTAGTGGGCAGCAGAAAAAGGCCAGAAAACTGGAAATGGGACGGAAATTAACAAAAACATTTTGAAAATTTGAATTGATGGTTTCACCAGGAGAGATTTAGATTTTCTCCCAGTAAAGTAGGATAAAAGAAGCTCCTTTCCCTGTCTGTCTCAGCCTTCACCATAAAAGCGGTAGGCATAACAATGAGATCATTTGTTGCCTATTGCAGAATATCCCAGAAGAGATTTAAATTCAAGCTTTTCTGCCATAATTCATGTTTAATATGCAATGACAGAGGGGAGAGTAAATGAGAAAGAGAGCCAAGGGGAGAAAACACAGTACAATACAGTGTAGTGTTACTACTTTCCATACATCTACTGAACATCTGCCACTCACATACAGTAAAGAAAATCGACGGTCCGAACCCCATGTCAAAATGTCCTTGGGCAAGACACTATGTGTGTGTGTGTGTGTGTGTGTGTGTGTGTGTGTGTGTGTGTGTGTGTGTGTGTGTGTGTGTGTGTGTGTGTGTGCGCGCGCATGCTTGTGTGTAAACACCACCCGTATTCAATTTGGTTTGTTTCAGACTGCTGTTGTGCAGCTATGGACAAATACCAATATACTCACCATGGTTCTATTAAATTTCTCTGTTATCTTTTTTTTAAGGGAGGTTTTCCTTATTTGAATTGAAGTTCTAAGGACAGAGAATGTACTAATTTGTGATTTGTGATATTCATCTTCCAGGTGTGTTTTGTAGTGTTCACACAGATGAAACAGCTTGCAGGTAAAGGTGGAAGGACAACACAATTCCTCCAGTCAGATATACACCAAAATGGACAAAGACATTGAATAAATGCACAAGTGATTGTGTTTATACTAGAGAGACTCTAGTTAGCTGAGCTAGCATTTCTGCTAGGGAACATGAGCCGATATGTTATGATATAAAACACACTAACCATGGGTTTTCTAGATTCATGAGTTTTTATGAAGCACATATTTTAGTAGGAATTTATAGTTAAAAGATGACATTTGTTGTGTCTTTTCTTTTTTTCTTTGTGGGAAATTTCTGTTAGTACGACTGCAATACAGAAACTGAAAAGTAATATTTTCATAATGAGTAAATCTGAGTGCCATTTTGGAGGAGAATCTGACTTTTTAACATTTGTAAATGATTTTACATGATTCCAATCACAATTTGTCCAAATTTAACCGCGGTGAAAGAACACAGAAATGAGGCAGTTTTGATTAATGAGCTTTACTGCATTTTTCTGTTTGCTGTAGAGAGTTTTACTCATTTTCCAGTGCCAGCTGTGTTTCATTATTCTTCACTGTTTACCTTATATTACAGTGCAACTAGACGAGCTGGCAAGGCTATAGAAAAGTAGCCTATTAAATTCCTTGGGCTGTCTCCGCCGGTCATGTGTTCGAACAGACCTTAGCAGACATGATCAGATGACGTATTGAATATGACGACCCTTGTGGCCAGGCAGATGCAAAGAGTATAAATTGTGTTATACTATATGTAAGTGAGGCACATACAACTTAAAAATAATCATATTTATATCATTAAAGCTGAAAAAACCATCAGCTAGCATTTACACTGCTGTGAGTGAAGGTTTTTTGGTATTTTGCCCTCCTGATCACACAGAATTTAATTCAGTTTGGTGTAAATTGAAAACCAGTAGGTGACAGGCAACTATACCAAATTCTGTACAATTTAATGACAGCAGTGGAAGCCAAATGTGTTACAGAGGAGTGTCTGGCACAATGCAATGTTTTTCCTTTTTATTGGCTAAGAAAGATATGTTTTGGATCAGAGATGCATTCTACCTGATTTTTGTTCACACAAGATTATGATTTGATCGACTTGGAAAATAAGTGAAATAAACCTCAGAGGGTTTCACTCTACTGTCTTTAGTAAAATTCTCACACAAGATGGAAAATTACAACCGGACATTTCTAGGAAAGTTTCTGTCAATCTGGATCCTTTCACCTATTTGCTTTAACTTTGCATGAATTCATACAGTCTGCTTTTGTGTCTGAAAGAGATACATAATAAAGAGTGACTGGCATGAAGAAAAAAAAAATCAAGAGAGGCGGAAAACAAAAATCACAACCACAACCGAAAACATTTCTCACAGTGGTTATAAGTAAAAGCTATCCATTAAAAAGACACATATTTGGAGTAAAATATCAAGTATGTTGTATGGTTAAAAAAAAGCCATAGAGTTTAATAAGAAAGAAATTAGAGAGCTGACGTCTATTGCCTGCTCTCAGTGGATAGTTTCTGCTCTGCGTCACTCACACACATACACACCGCAGATAATGCAGACAATATGGTCATTACTGTGCTTATGTCAGCCCCTCTCTGTCCATCTGTACATATCTGCCCTATCATCTCCTCTATTCTTTTCCCCCCTGCAATGTCTTTCATCTTCTTCCCTTTTTATCTCCGTCCTCCTATCACACCCTCCCAAACTGCTCCCTCTGTCTTCCTCCTGTTTCTTCTTGTTTCCTTTCCTCCTCGTCTTTCTCTTTTGACCCCCTTTCGCCCTTAATCTCCAATTCTCTCTGTCTCCTTCTACTCCTCCTCCCTCCTTCACCCTCTTTTATAATACACCACAGTGATATATAGCTTCATTATATCCATTGTCAATAAAATTTAGAGTTGAGTTCACTGTTTTATTGATCATCTATAAAATAGGACGTGGTTTAGCTCTAGTTTCTGTTATTTATTTTTTCATGGGTAACAAGGTAGGGATGAGAAGGCAGGCAGTGGTGGAGGTGTATATAAACTGCCAGAAGGCCTGTGTCATTGAACACATCTGCATGCATGGAGTGCCATGCATGCACGCACACACACACACACACACACACACACACACACACACACACACACACACACACACACACACACACACACACACACACACACACACACACACACACACACACACACACACACACACAGTTGTTTTGATTTTTTAATTCTTTATTTCAGACCTTTTTTTAAATATCTTTCAAGATGTTCAACGTCTGCCATTTTGGAAAAATGCAGACGGTTGAACTCCCTCAGTCAATATCTGAAAAGCCACAAGGTTTGGTGAGAGCAAAATAAATTGAGAGAATATGTTGGAGTAAAGATTTTCTTATCAACAGTAATGCCAGAGCTGACTCATAAAATGTCTTGTTTTCATACATTTGGGGAGGCTAGGTATCAGTTAAAGGGTGGCTTTTTCACACTGGAACAGAAAATCATTCAGTCCAATAGAGCGCAGAAGTCCTCCAAGGCCTAATGATCTCCCCGACTGCCATTACTTTCACATTCAAAGATACAAGCTAAACAGACCTGCCTGTTTAGAAAGTTTGAAAGCTCCTCTGTTACCTCAGTGGCTGTTGAGCTGCTGGCATTTATCAGCAATGCTCACGAGCCCCCAACTCAT
Source organism: Scomber scombrus (assembly GCF_963691925.1). Classification (NCBI taxonomy): domain Eukaryota; kingdom Metazoa; phylum Chordata; class Actinopteri; order Scombriformes; family Scombridae; genus Scomber; species Scomber scombrus. Next base: position 13,613,626 of record NC_084985.1, read on the forward strand.
AAATTATGGCCAGTTTGTGTAAATAGCCAGTGAAATATTACTGATTGCACCTTTAACATCAGCTACCAGCGAGCATTAGCATGCTTTCAGCATGAATCTCGTTAGCACACTATGGCATCATTTAGCATTTTTACGTCAGTTAACCTGAGACAGAGTGTAGCACATCAGAATCAGTTAGGCTTTAGCAAGAATGAGAAAATAATGACAGAGATGAGGAATAGTAGTGTGTGTGCGTTTGTGGAAAAATGTGAGTTTTTGTGTGTGTGTAAAAATTTAAGTTTCTGTGTGTGTGAATGTATGTGAGTGTGCACATAAACTTCTAAATGAGAGTAATTTATCAGACGGCATCTTGTTGCAGGGTGTTTTTTTAATCTTCCAGAGATTCTGTTATAGTTAGAATTATGATAGCACACCGCAGGACAAATATCTGACTAACAATTAGTGTGTGTGTGTGTGTGTGTGTGTGTGTGTGTGTATGCGTTTCCATGTGTGCGTCACAATAAATCATATCTGATTATGATGATCAGGCGGGCAGAGAGAAGAGCAATGAGGAGGAGTGAGTGAGGAGGACAGAAACGGAGGAGGGTAGCGAGAGACATACACACACATACAAGACAGACAGCTGGATGGAGGGAGGACGGAGAGAAAACAGAGAGAGTAGTAGACGGATGGCAAATCAGAAGTCATAATTCATACCAACAAACCTCCTGCACTCAACAGAAAAATGATGATGCTTCACTAACATTAAGTTACTAATCACTCATCCACGTGGGGCATGTGTGTGTGTTTGCATGAATTTGCTCTGAAAGACTTCACATACATTATATTACTAATAAGTCATTCTATGTGTATGTGTGTGTGTGTGTGTGTGTGTGTTTGACTAAACTGTAAGCTGCAGAGAAGAAAGAGAAAGAGAGAGAGAACCATTTGTTTAATTGACTTCAGAACGAAGCATTCATTTATCATCTCTATGTTAAGCACTTTCTCTGTGATGTACATATATGTGTAATTTCCTGCTTTTAAATTCCTAATACATTTTAATTAACACACACATTGTACAGTGTTGAAAGCAAACTATATCTGCAGCGCAATACAGAATGTATATTTGAGCTGATTTATAGCTTGGTAAAAATGGTAAATGGCATACATTTTGTCAGATTTTATGAGGGACCAGGAAAATGTCACAAAATGTTCACTTGTGTTTTTTTTCTGAAACCATCCCTGCAGAAGACTTCAATACTTTTTTTGTTTTGTTTTTACACTAATAGAAAAGTCATATTGATCTGTTCTGAGATAAAACTTTAGTGATTCAATAGAAAACATCATTATCTAATAAAGAACAACGTTTGTATACAATATATTCCAAAGAATAACCAGTGTGCATCATATCTAAGGATGACACCTTCAAACTTGTATCTTCCATAATTATTGAAGATGACACAGAGGCAAAGAAATACCTGAGGCAAAACTATTTTTCTTTGCAGCTGTCCATAATACTTGCAGGCTACCAGACTTTCCTCTTATCACCATTAGCATTGAGGTATCCAGATTCACAAGAATATCAAACATGTCTGGCATTGCATTTGTGTAGTTTAATGAAAGCAGATGTATCTATTCATTCACTAGTTAGACAAATTACCCAAAATCACTGTAGCTCAGCCTTACTGTTGGTGTCCTTATCCCGAGTTCAATGCTGCACTTTTAAATTAGAGCAGCAAACAAACACCTGTGTCAAAGCTGTTTGTTTATACTGTCCTTGTTATACTAGAGAATAATGGACACCTGCCAGCCAAAGAGAACTGACATTTCTCAGCGACTATTAAAATCACCAGGTCAGAGGTCAGAGGTCAAAGGTTAGGATCAGCAGCAGGACAACACTGCTGAAAGAGTCTTTTGTAAAAGATCTCCTATCTAATCACTGGGCCACATCCTGTTCAAAACACGTGTTTAGGTTGTACAACACCCTTTTACATATGTTCACATGTTACAAAAGAATCTGTACGTGTGACTATCTTCTGATACCTAAAGTTTTACAAGAAATTAAAACAGCTACACACTTGCAGATAGGAGGTCCTGTAACAGAATAAAAACATGGATAATATGCTAAATGCTAAATATGCGGAGTCAAGATTTTAGTTTTAAGTCTGTGTTTTGTTTTGTTTTTGTTACGGCCAAAACGAAAGAAGTGTCTTTGTGCGAGATGCCGAAGGCCTACAGCTCCAGGGGAGCAGTTGTGTAGTCGACCCTGCGGTTTGACCTTCCTGTTGAGGAGGCAAGCACAAAGATGAATTTGTCCTTTGGGGATCATCAATACAGAAAATAAAAAGAACGCAAGCAAGGCTGTCTGTGTCCAAAACACAAAACCCAAAGTAGCTGTAAAACACAGTGGGAGGTGTTGCGATTAACACATGTTGAAACTGGCATCCTGCATTTCCCTGTGTCAGATACTCATCCCTCAGCAGACTGTGTGCATGTGTGTGTGTAAGCCTGCAATGACCAAAGCTATCTTCACCAAGGTAGACGAGCACTGACTTCATCACCAGCTGAAAGTGTGTGTGTGTATATGTGTGTGTGTGTGTGTGTGTGTGTGTGTGTGTGTGTGTGCACTCTATATGTATGCAGTGTGTGTTGTTGATGACAGTTGCTGATCAGTAACCTGCATGTTGATTGCAGACTAATAGTGTGTGAGAGAGACGTTGCGAGTGTGCACGTATGTTGATTGCAAGGTGTGTGTGTGTGTGTGTGTGTGTGTGTGTGTGTGTGTGTGTGTGTGTGTGTGTGTGTGTGTGCGTGTGTGTGTGTCGGTGTGTGTCTATGCGGGTGTGTCTGCTGATTGCAGAGTAATGCAGATCAGATGAAGCAAGAAATCGGCTTTTTGGCTCCATCAATCATCTCTCGTCTCTCTCACCCGTCTCTCTCTTTCCTTCCTCTTTGGCTCATTCATGCTCTGAGTTTCACCGTCTCTCTCTTTCTATTTCTTTCTTTTTCTCTTTCAGTCTCTCATCATCGCCCTTTATCTTTCCCGCACACGCTTTACTTCCTCTTTTGAATTTGCCATTGAACCATTGAATTTCCCACACAACACAGTTACGCCTGACAGTTACAGGTGACATTTTCCACTTTTGATATTTTCTCTCAGAGTGAAACATAAAGGGTATACAAAAACTGGCCTTCAATTTATCTTCAAAGTTAAAACAAAGACAGATTGGATTCATTACAATGAAAAAAGTGAACATCTGACAGATTTGATCCTTTTTTAGTCTTGGAACAAGCTGATGTAGTTCTACAACAATGTATAAAGCAACAACTGTATGAGCAAAATTGATGCACAACTTTACTTTACCATTGAACAGTATGGGCATGATTTCTTTGAGCTCAGCAGCATAGGCCTGCCAAAAGCACTGTTGGCAATTTTCATGGCCAGTCTCCCCCAGTGCATCTGTGTCATACTTGGATACGGGGTGTGATCAATATAAATGGGTGTGTTAGAGACGATGACAATCATTGCCAATCACATGTGTTTAAAACCCCTACAAACACAGGGTGTAAACGACGTCCAAGTCACATTGTGATCCGATCATTCAAACCACTTGTGGAGGTTTGACCACATATCTTTTGTAATGTTAACACTAATATGTACTGATTTGTCCCCAGGAAAGCTGTAACAAAAAAATATAATATAAATCATCAATGCAGAACATAGCGATTTATCTGGAAATCCGTGCAAGTAATCTTTTGGATTGTCTTTCCAGTGTTCAGTATGATTCAAGTAAAGGTTTGTGTTCATCCTGAGTTATTTAAATAGAATCAGTCATTTGTTGTGGGCTGAATCAATAAAGAGACAGAGAGAGGGTCAAACATAGAATGAGACAGAGAGAGCGAGACTGAGAAAAATGTATGCGTGCATGTGTATGTGGATTAGCGGAGGAGTCTTAAACACTTCTAGGTACTTCACCCACCTGCTGATAATCATGAACTCAGACAAACACATCCATCTGGAAACATGATCAGGTACCATATGAAGAGGAAACTGGTGTGCTTCTCTTTCACTTCAGATCAACAGATTATAGAATCTCATTTTCTCGGTTTAATTAGATTATATGCTCTGATTTGAATAATGTGTTAATCTTGATACATTCTGCCTATTGTGTTGGTATATCTGTTCTCTTGCTGATCGCTCATCGTACAATGTGCCCTTATAAAAGACATGATGTTGTATATGTATCAAAATCTTTCAGCAGCAGTTTGTCACTGTAAATAAAAAATCCACCAAATGATCATAAAATGAGACATATGTAAACTTAATGCTCCCATATTGTATTCATTTTCAACTGTGAACCAAACAATAAAAGGTTGTTCAAAGCAAAGCTTGGTCACACAAGCAATATCACACAGAGTCAAGCTCTGCAAAGATTTAAGGAATACAGCTTGTTTCACGGTGGCAAAAATGAAATATCAAGAACTTCAATGAACATTTAAGATTCAAGATTCAATAACTTTACTGTTACTAAAGTGTAATAGTTTGTGCAGCAGTAGTACAACACAGACAAGAAACACAACATGAAACAAAGTGAGCAACAAACATTGAATGCATTAGTTTTAAATGAAGTTTAATGTTTGACTATGGCAGTCAGACAGTTATTTCAGCCGTGTTGTAAAATAAGTTCCATCTCTTTAAATTGCTAAATTCCAACTTCAGTGAGATTTTCAACAGTCATGAATCATCATTCTGCATCATCACTAACAGGTCTAGTGTGACAAGACTGTAATTTTCTCATCCATAAAATGTGACTTATTGCACTGTGTGATTATTAGCAGAGGCCCACTTCAGTAATACAATGTGATTACTTTCAGTTGATGTAATTAAATTAGTTTGACTTTGCTTAGTGAGTCACTTAATATCAGACTGAAAAGCAGTGTTTTGCCGTCTGCTCAGGTTGAAAGTTTCAAGCCTGTTTCACCTCTGACCACATACAGCATCAGTGATGGATGTGGTCAGATTTGTGCTTTGTTGTAAACCACTGGAGGTCTGGAGAGACATTATTTTCCAGTGAAATCAACTAAAGCTGGAGATTTGCTGAAACCCTCAAGATGGTAAATGGACAACATTTATATAGCACCATTCTCGTCTTCTGGTCATTCAAAGCGCTTTAAAATACAGGTCAACATTCACCAATTCACACACATAGGATTTAATCTTATACACATTCTCACACACACACACACACACACACACACATTCTCACACACACACACACACACACACACACACACACACACACACACACACACACACACACGTACACAGTGTCTTGCCCAAGGACATTTTGACATGGGAATTGGACCGCTGATCATCCAATTAGTGGACAACAGCCGCCCAAAGACTGCACAGACCACACACAAAGATCTTTTTCTACCAAATGGCACAGTTTATTTTGAGTCTTTGACATTCAGGAAGGAGACCAAACCTTATGACAGCATAATCATACAGACAACATGCTGAACCACTGCTCTGTAACGAGTTCTGGTGGCAGAACCAGAACTCAACTTGTTTTCTTTACAGCTCAATCATCTTTCCCACCATTTCAGTTGTCCAGTGCTCATTGCTCTTACACACTACAACGCTTTTTGCTAGCCTCTAATGTTAATGTCATTAACAAACACTATGACTTTTTTCCAATGCTGGGACGAGACGATGGCGAGATGGCACAAATGTCATTAAACACTAACTGTGACTGTCAACGTGCAATATTGTTGACGAAAAAAGACGAGTCTAAAATGTAGTTTAAAAAAAATAAAAACTTCTACCAACATCTGAAAGGCGGGTGCTCACTCTGTGTGTCTACACTGGAGTAGTTCAGGTGCAGTGTTGACTGACCCACGTTTTGGAAGCACTCAGCACCCATGAGTGCAATGACTGCACTTACTCACATACAACGGAGGAAAATAGACTTCAAGTCACATGGACATATATATAGTAAAAGTGAAAGGCCAGACATTACGCAGCCTGTGTAGACAGCTGTATTGATTAAAACAGCAGTGTATAATATTTCCTTTCAATCATTATCATGTTGTTGTTCCATTGGCAAACCATGGCTTGTTAAGACTGACTTAAATTTTCAATATAATTTCATTGCTAAAAAGATGAAAATACCCACTTTTATTTAACTAAATTTGACCGACTATCTTAGGCCTCCTTTGAGCTAACACACACGTGACACTGCAAATATCAAACATCTTCATTAGAACAACCTGCAGTGACTGGAACTGAAGATTAAAATCTATACATATCACACACTAAACGATTTGATCTGCTGTCAACACCGACTGACCAATACTGACCGGCCCACTCCTAGTCAGTTGCCACACCCAAATCATATTCATAATCATCTCAACAATCGTCATGTGTGTTCCCATTTTTGCTCTTCAACCCTCAAACCAAGTTTTAGTCATTAAATTTGAAGAACTGAGAACTGGCCAAAATGTCTTCACTTTATTCAAATGTCCCCCATAAAGGTCTAAAAATTGGTCCTCATAAAGATGGTAGTAAAAGCATGCACGCCATCACACACACACACACACACATACACACACATGATAAGGACAGCAAAATGGCAGATAAAGAGGGAGAGCAGGACAAATAATTGGAAACATGAATGTTTGGTATTTGTATGATGATATGATGATATGAGTCGTGCTGCCCGCCGGCCCTTCCAGAGGGTTCTACGAGGTCATTCCGGATCATTCTAGAACATTCCGCCGTGTTCTGATGGGAATCCCAGATCTGCCAGAGTGGCTGTCAATTATATCCAGATTTTCAACTTTACTGGGGCCTCAATGCCACATCAATACTGCAATACCATCCATTCATCTATCTCTGTCCCGTCCTCTCCGTCCCTCCTCCCTTCTTTCCACACTGGCACAATAGCAAGAACAATGCCAGGGTGCCACCACATCAAACACCAAAGACAGAGAAAGAGAGAGAGTGAGAGAAAAAACAAGAGAGACAGAGAGAGAGAGGGGGAGAGAGAGAGAGAGAGAGAGAGAGAGAGAGAGAGAGAGAGAGAGAGAGAGAGAGAGAGAGAGAGAGAGAGAGAGAGAGAGAGAGAGAGAGAGAGAGAGAGAGAGAGAGAGAGAGAGAGACAGAATTACAGTGCGGGTCGAAATCTGATTGTGCATCAAAGCAAATCTGATGGGGAAAAAAACTTCCTCTTAAACTGATTATATATCCATGAGAAGAAAAACCACAATGCCTCTCGCTCGATGTGTTGCTCTCTCTCTCTGAGTCTTTGTCTGTCTCATGGTGCCAACTGTCTACACGCTACCAGTGTCTACTTTTACACATTGCTATCAAAGCCATTTCTGAGGGAATCAAATCCAGCTTTCCACAAAGATTTTCACTTGTCCCTTTCTCTGCTCAGCTGCACCTTTTATTTACTCTAGATACACTGACAAGAAAACAATGGCAATTCTCTGATTATGCTTCCAAGTGCCTCGGTTAACAGTTTTATAGGGTTAATTCATTTTACACCAGACTTGTTTTTCCTCTCTATCTGTGACAGCTTATTCCATATTTGTGGACATCAACAGTGTCAGTTTTGGGGGATAAGGGAATATTTTCCTCATTAGAACTGTTGGTTTCATGGAAACACTCAAATTTCATTTTTTGTTTCATCCACAAAGTTGATATTTGTTTCCAATGAAGAATCATGATCCAGTGGATGACACATCTTGGGTGAGATCATTACATTTGTGAAAAAACTGCTGGTGTTCATTCAGTGTCTGGACTGTCAATCAAAGGAATAACGCAGGTTACCACAATACTTGACTTTTACTTAAAAGGGATAATGCAACAACTATTACTGTTTTGTTTTTTAATGTTTAAAATCATTGGTTAAATATTTTCATGTGTTACGCAAACATCTAGTGTGAGAAGAAGTAAAGAGATTAACTGCCAATTTATCATCAACAACACTCCCATCTCTGATGTTTTTGGATTAGTGGTTTAACACACAACGCAGATACTCACGCATGCTTGTGTGGGTATGTGTGTTGTGTATGTGTGCTTACAGTGTAAGCAGTATCATAAACTGTAACATGATACAGCATCAATTATGGATATTGTATCCATAGGCTATACAAGAAAGTATTTAGACAGTGGAATCATATCAGGAAGGTATGGATCAATATCTTTATAAAAGAGATCAATGAAGAGAAGCTGAACTACAATATCAACACAAATAGTTTTTATAATTTTATAGCAGTGCGGAACTCATCATCAGGTGTACTATAAGTGGTGAAAATGGATGTATAATGTTTTATGTGGCTCACCAGTGTTATTTCAAAAGTGGGTGACTAAAAGATGTACTGGGTGCATTATGGTAAAAGATCCAGAGTTTTTGGACTTTAACCCAGTACTAAACATCAGGATAACTCTGTATCTTATGCATCAATTTTGATAATTTGTTTCGTAATGTGTCTCTTGAGTCCAAGAATTTCACAGGCATGCATCATAATTTTCTGGAATTCCCCTTTAAGGAAAACTCTGTATACACTTGGTTCGGAGGCTACACTGCATACTGTTCACAAACTGTACAACTGATAAAATCACAGTTTACATAAATACTGCACAGCTACACATATGGTGTCTCCAACACCAACAACAGGACACATACACACACACACACACACACACACACACACACACACACACACACACACACACACACACACACACACACACACACACACACACACACACACACACACACACACACACACACACACACACATGCAGCATCCTTCACTGTGAGAGCTGCTGTAAATTTACTAAAGTAATTTTATATCCAAACAGGAGATTTCCAGATAAATCACATCATTAGCAAACAACCAGCTACTCTGAGCATTACACAGGTTGAGACCAGCATCCCCCAGGACCAAAGAGTCCTCTGACTACTATCCCCCCACTGCTTCCATTATCATTTGGAGTCCATGATGAGAATGAGATCAGATCAGATGTTCAATTGCTCAACTCAGCTGCAGCTGTGATGTTCAGTGAAACCCCTTCCCTCCCCTCATTAGGCAATAATTACATCACAGAAAGCTTTGTCGTTGTTGTCTTCTGTTCTCTTAAATACTTGTCTCAGTTGTTTCTCGTAAGCCTTCCACTGATCTAGTTCGCTGATCTAATCAGGTTTAATAAAAAGCACATTTGATGAAATGATATCGTGTTTATAGATTCTGTCACGTATTTGCACTCACAAACACACAAATATATAGGCTATACTGTATGTACAGCTGTGAGAAATGGTTCATCTCAAACCTCATGTTGGGGATTATGCATATTTTACACTTCAGATTTTTAAATCCTCAATGTTCTTGTCCTGTCTTGTCTACCAACATATACTGCACATCAGTTCTGATGATATACATTATGGATTAAGTGATTAAGATTTTTATATGAGGTCTTAAAGGTTTGATTTGTTACAAAAACTTAAGTTCAGATGAGGGCAAAAACTTATAAAACAGGAAAGATTTTCTCAAATCCAATAAGACAAAAATTACACATATTTGCACGTTCGTAGGCCAGAGACACACAAAGTTGTTCAGCCTCAGTCTGTTTCACACAGACACACACAAAGACATATTTTGCCTATAAACCACGCTCATCCATCATCTTAGCTAATGTCACATGAGCAAACTGTCTATGACGACACATGATGTTAATTTATCATTCTTCCCCAGTGTGTGCGTGCAGTGTACTCTGTCTCATCTCATCTCTTTTCCATCCCTCTATCTTTCTCTTAGCGCCGTCTTTTCATCTTTATGACATTGTTGTTTTCAGAAATACGTGTGTGTGTGTGTGTGTGTGTGTGTGTGTGTGTGTGTGTGTGTGTGTGTGTCTGTTTTAAGGCAAGATAGACTGTGTGGTTTATGAGTATTTGTACTTGTACGTGTATTCATTTCTTTGCTGGTGCGTGAATGTATTTGCAAATATTTACTGAACTGATGAAAATATCCAGTTTGTATTTGTTTTTTTAAAGGAGCATTTCCAAAATTATCATTACCACTTTAATAGCCATAAAATGGGCTGCCTGTTGACAACTGGCTTGCATACAGAAGCACAAGAAAACAAACAACAACAAAAAAATCTCAGTCGAATACAATACATAATTCATGCTAAACAAGCAAACAACAGTCTCTGAAGGACAACATGTGCATGTGTTTCCATCAAATTTTATTTTGCTTTGGCACATTCCTGGCTGAGAACAATGACTCTTGAATTGTTTACCTTTATGAAATGTAGAAGAAGAAAAAAAATGAATCCTTGTGAAATAGATCTTCTTTCTACTCTTTGACAGATTGTTGGGAGTTTCTTTTCTTCTGTGTTTCCCCCTGAAATTATCTTTCCTTTGTCTTTAAAAGGCTCTCTTGTCTTCCACCACTTTACACATGATAAATAAATGTCACTGAAATTAAGCTCATTAGTAATTAGTTAATCAAGCTAAATATTACTTGCTAACATGTATTCATACTGTGGACTGCGTTTCCCTTTCATTTCCCACTGATAATACAGAATGATTAAGACCTTTGCTGACAACGTTTTGACACTTTAACAATCGAGATGCAGAGTTTTGGAAATTACAGCTTTGGTTTTTGATTAGAACAAAAAAACATGTTATTTCTCCCATCTCTTTTGAGTGCCTTGCACTATGCCTCAGGGTTGTTTTTTTCTCAGTTGCCTGACTAGACCATATTTTACTCATCATCTACATCTTGTGGGCCAAATCCATGATAAAAAGGCTTCTTTTCTTTCTTCTCACTCTCTCTGCGCCTTATCTCTCTCACCCCTCATGCAACTGTAATTATCCTGTATTAGAGGGCTTTTAACAACACACAATGTTTCGAGAGAGCATCATGGGATAAAAAAAATGTACTTCAGAAAAAGAGTAAACAAGTGGCAAATTTCAACATGTGGGCCACAGCTTGGGCAAAGTTGTGTGCTCTTGTGCACATAGATTTTGTGTTTTGATCACTTCTTCCTCTCTAACGTCTCTCCATCTTTAGCTCGCTTCTTTTTCCCTCAACCTACTCATGTGCTACCATCTTCTATATTGTTCAGAGGTTGTGACACTGATATGCATGCCGGATTTGTGCATGCCAATGTATGTGTGTGTGTGTGTGTGAGATAGAGTGAGAAAGAGAGAGAGAGAGAGAGACAGAGACAGAGAGAGAAAAAGTGGAGGATGATGATGAATAAGACTCAAGAGAGGAGGGAGAGAATTACCTCTGAGCATGAGGGAGTGAAATATAGACAGAGAAAAAGGCAGAGGAAAAGAGACATCGAAGTGAGGAGAGAAGGAGTGATAACACAAATCGAGGCGAGTGAGGGGGGTAAAAATAAAAGAAATAAAGGAGATTGAAAAAGAGGCACAAACTGGGAAAAACAGGGAAACAGGAGAAGAGAGAGGAAGTAAGAGAAGTGCTACATTCAGAGGTGTGAGCACGTCTCACGATTCCCATGTTGTTCTGGATAGTGAGAGAGAGGGATGGAAAAAAAGATGGATTGGCTATAATCATATTTTCTGTGGTGTGTGCACGTTTCATGAATCCCATGTTGCTTTTTGGCTCTGGGCAACAAATTGAGGGTAAAACTAGCAGCAGAGATGAGGAATGAAAAATTTAAGATAATATTCAGAGCCATTCCCCATGGAAACCTATTCTGATTCACAGCATATGCAAGTTGAGAGAGGGAGGGGGTGAGTGAAACACTGGAGAGGAGTGAAGCATCGATAGATAGAGAGAGGCTCCTACTGTGGTGAGTGAAAACAAGAGAGAGGAAGATGAGGAGGATAGGAGATAAGGGAGGTAGAAAAGAAGAAAGAAATACACAAAATAAGAAGGTGGGGACAGTGGAAGAAGGAGAATAGGGGGTAGAGAAAGAGAATAGTAAAAGATGTAGAAAGGGAGGCATGGGGAGTGAAGTTAACAAAGAAAAGTGTATATTAGATTTCACCTGCAGAAAGACATCCTCCAAAAACATATCATAGTTTGGTGTGTTAACTTTATGACCAATTACCTGAGTCTGAGTCCACTGGAATGTTTAAACCTTCTTACATACCGTAATTACCAGCCGCTGCATTTATTGCGTTTATTGGGGTCCTGATCGAAATCCCCGCGTGAATCAGTGCAAGCTCGTATAGGCCGAATTCATTCCTGTATCCAAATAAAATGGGTGAAATGTTTGCCAGGAGGGATACAAAATGGCTGCCTTAAAAATGGCTCCAGATGGAGTTGTGACATCAAACCCAATATGTTGAGGGACGACATCCCCAACTTGAGGGGCTTGTGGGGACACTGGCCAGGTCTGCATTAGACTGTAATGAGTCCCTGCGGTCTCTACTGCTCTCATAAATTATTCATATGCAGGAGGCAAGTCAGGTTGTGCTCTATTTAGTTATAATTTCAAGTCAGCTTTCACACCAAAACTTTGAGCACTTACTCAGCACTAATACATACAGCACATACTACTTTATCAGGTAGGTCTGGGCTAATGGAGTATCTCATACACATGCCGAACCATGTAAACATCTCATTTGTTGCAAACACCTGGATAGGAGCTTATCCTTTGGATAAAGATGCTTTGGAGGTAAGTCCATGTAAACGCTTTATGCAGGTTTCTCATTGTTTGTCTGGCATCTGCACAGGCATGTCAACTAAAAAGATGCAGTAATTACCTAAGAAAGCTGCAACAAAAGCTTCTTATGTTGAGTGACGAATGAGTAAAATTTTGGATATTTTTGGAAAAATGTACAGCTGTGAATATGACGATTTATTAAAACTAGGTTGTAGAAATATGCAATTTTTTTTAAAATGGTGCCCTATGACTAGAGAAAAAAGAAGCTAGAAAAAAGCTGTAAATTCAATATACCTCTCTTAAGAGGAAAATCCTACAACCAGAATGCTGCATCTTATCCAATGAACTTCCAGTGAGCTTCCAGCCAAGCTCAAACCTTTGTCAGGCGGTGGGACATCTGAGGGGGCATGTCCTGCAGGATCTTCCCTAAACCTCTCTAACCCAAACCCTAACCCAAACCCTAACCCAAACCCTAACCCTAACCTGCCCAACTCTACTCTACTCCAAATTTTGTCACACAAACAAGATGACAGCTCTCAGAAAAGACATATTTTGGCTTCACTTTTGCATAGCAGCAGGAAGTGAAGATGCGCTGTCCATATTTATATACAGTCAGTAGACTGATTACACAGCACTTAATTGAACTTCATAAGTTGTAGTAGTAGTGCCACATGCAGTTGTTGCTAAATCTAGTTGTTTTTTTGTGTTTGTCTTAGTGTCAGGATCTCAGAGAAACTCAGCAGCTGAAGCCAGGCTGCAGCTGTAATGTTGTTTCAATCCAGTGACTCTATTTTGTCTCATTCAACAGTGCAATATTCCGCCTTATATCATGAAACTAGTTTTCTTCCAAATATACTAATATTTTAAAGTATTTAGTACTGTGATATGTAGGAAGAGCAGTGCTCCTTTTCTTCTGCTAATATCTCTGAAAGTCCGAAGAAGGTCTGGGCTTAATCAACAATAACCTTTAACCTCAAGAATATGGATGTACTGTATATTCAACTTTGGTTTGGAATTCCCCCCAAAGGTAAACTGAGGGTCCCATCTCAACGTTTAAGTGTCAGTCAGAACAATCCCCCCTCTCCTTCTACCTCCATCCAGAGACTCCCAACTGTGTCAGGAAGTGGGATTTATGACAGACTAAAAAGCAGTTACATTCTTTCATCGCCTACTCAAGTCTCAGAAAACACCGGATTAAAAGACCTTTCCTTCGGAAAAAAAAGAGACTGTGTTACCACAGTTTAACCTCATCAGCTTGTTTTGATGAGTTGGAACAATTCTAGGTTTCTATCTGCCTCTAATTCACACACACACACACACACACACACACACACACACACACACACACACACACACACACACACAGACACACACACACACACACACACACACACACACACATACATACATACACACAGACACACACACACACACACACACACACACACACACACACACACACACACACACACACACACACACACACACACACACACACACACACAAAAACACAAACACCATTTAAATTGAACTCTCTAGTTAAATTCTTATATGGAAGTTGGTTAGTCAAATTACCTCAGCCTCAATTATAATTTTCCGATAGTTCCGTTATAATTCCTACATTTCACTCTCATTCATTCATAACTAATTTGCTATTTAGTTTCTATTACCCTCATTCTGGTTGATTAGTCTTTTATCTGTTTGCGTTGATACCTCATTTTTCCCTTGTTAACCACTTTAGTTAAATGAATATGCATTTATCAGCATGCTGTTGTCTGTGACTTAAATTTAAAACAGAGAGTTAGATCCCTGTATCGGTACTAACTACTTTAGACATGAGATTGATCAAAACTGTTTTCTGTATCTTCTCCCAGCACAGGTGAAAAAAGGAAGGTGGTGCCCTGATTATAACTAGGATTTTGTATTAATAAATATGGAATATCTTACATATATTTTAGTGTCTGCTTTTCCCTATCGCTGGCATAACATGGTTGATGGGAGAGTTTTGGGATACCCACATTTTACCCTGTTTGAAGGCACCACTGCGAAAAAGTAGGAAAAGTAGTTTGTAGTTTAATGCAGATAACATGTTTTGCATCACACTTTATACTATTAAAGAAATATATCGGTGATCGATCAATTTGGAATAAATGTGACTTAGAAATGATGATATGGTTAGAAATGAAGTGTTCAGGCAATTATCTAGCCAAACTAGTTTAGTAGTCAGATTAGCTTGAATTATCTGCCTGTAGTTATCAAACTGAAGACAAGAACACAAAAGCAAGCTAACATTATTTTTTTTATAACTGCCAAATGGCTCCATAACGTAATTTAAAGTGTATTATGGAACTATACCATGTCACCCAAAGAAAAAAGCTCAACTTTAACATTAAATTGAAATAAAATAAAAAAACTGCCATCCCCCACAGAAGATAGTGATGTAGTGATAAAGGTCATAATGTGGGACACCAGCTTGGGATACACATATGCAGTATGGAAGATCAGATGTCACCATGCAGCAGATCTCTAGAGCATAAGGCTGTATTCAGACTGAAAACAGCACTGTGTTAAAACAATTTAAAGGGGCACCAGTGATGAATGAAATCCAGTTGTAGCTACAGATGAATGTGTTTAAACCCTTATCAGATGCAGAGCAGTTTGTAATAATCACAGACAATCTTTTACAGCTGTGGAAAGTTATCGGCGGCAACTATTTTGTCTTTCGTCACAGTGTTTGCGAGGTAAACGGCAGAAATGCAGTGTTCACGTTACAAAGTGATCCAGGAATGTGCTGCTTTTTTTGGACCAAACAATGTATTTTGCACCCAGCTTCTCCTGGTTTTACACATGTAGGATATAAAAAAGACAAAATAGAATTAAAGAATAACTTTAAGAGATCTAGTGTGTGGTGAAATTGGAACTACGACAACAGTGATTTATCCAGCACTCTCCCAGCAAACTATTCAGGACATTTTTTTCAATTGTGCTGGATCTCTTTACACTCAGTAATGTGTTAATATATGTGGGAACTGGTGCCGTTGTAAACCACAAATAGAACTGCTACTCAAGGATAATAGCTCATCTCAACTCCCATCATTACTACATGTAATGGTGTGTAATGTATTTA
The DNA here is from genome assembly GCF_963691925.1 of Scomber scombrus. Classification (NCBI taxonomy): domain Eukaryota; kingdom Metazoa; phylum Chordata; class Actinopteri; order Scombriformes; family Scombridae; genus Scomber; species Scomber scombrus. The sequence goes on from NC_084985.1 coordinate 13,629,390, forward strand.
AGTTGTACTATGCAGTATACTGCTGCTTATTTTCCATCAGCTCCAGGAAAAAGGACTCAGAATACAACCTGAACCAACTTTGCTTTTTGGAGTAACTCAACCAAAATCTCTTCTCACAATTGGGTGTGCTCTGACCTTTAGTCCTGTATGTCTACCCATGAGTGACATCACAGAGCTGCTGGCTCACGATAGGATCGAGGAACTGCTGAGTCATCACATGATGTGGATCATTTGCTGCTAACAATATTCTTTATAGCCCAATAATGACTTTGCATTTTCTATTCTCCTTCCACCCTCACTGTTTCCTTCTGCCTCTCTCTCTCTCTCTATCCTCCCTAGAGTATAATGATTGCTGTTCTGTTCTTCCTTACTTACATAAGACTTTTAATAAAAATCTATGGTGACAATAACAAGGATTTATGTTGAGCATAGACATAATATTTTAGCTGATATACTGACACTTTTGGGCTCTCGCTGACCTTCAGGTGACAGACTCACACAGGTATAAAGAACACGTTATTTAAATACACACAAATGCAAAATATACAGTATCAGTGTATATCATCTAGCAAACATACTAACATACATACAGGCACATTAATTAATGCAAAGGAATTGGATAGACAAGGTAACCTTTTCATCTAAAATTTATATTCACACTAGGGCTGCAACTCACAATTATTTTCATCACCTATTAATTAGTCAATTATTTTCTTGATTAATTGATTAGCTGTTTTGTAACATTGACTGAAATGTTGGGTCACATGTGGTTTTGAGTGGAAGATTTTGTGTTTGACAGTGAAACATGTTGATCACTGTTTCCCAAAGCCCAAGATGACGTCCTCAAATGTCTCATTTTGTCTCGATCAACAGCTCACAGCTATATAAATATTCAGTTTACGGTCATAGAGGACAAAAGAAACCACAAAATATTTGCATTTGACAACCTGTAATCAGAGAATTTGGACATTTCCTCTTAAAAAGTGACTCAAAACAATTAATCCATGACCAAAATGGTTGGCGATTAATTTAATAGTTGAAAATAATCAATGAATTGACTAATTGTTTCAGCTTTTATCCATACACAACCAATAAGTATGAGCAAATCATTTTTTAGGGAAATGTACCATCCAGATATGTTCTGTATCAACATTATACTGAACATATATGTGAAATTCTACTGATAATATACAGTATTTCATTCAGTCATTACGCTAGCTGCTCCTGGCACTGGTTTTAAACAGGTTTTTTTTTCTTCGTTTTTTTTAGAAAACTAAAAGTAACCGCAACAAGCAGGATAAACAGTTTTTTGGTCATTTTGGGGTCACGAGAACAAACTGTACACACTGATAGTAACACCTAAAAAGGTTTGTCTCCAGCCACTAGATGAAATGTAAGTCCAAGATTCACCTCCTTTTTGCTCTGCTTTGGTCTCCACCATTTTCTGAGGGAAATATCTGGCCAACTTATGTTGACCAACTAGTCGCTAAGTTTATCTCACACATAAGACTAAACATGCAGATATTTTCAAAAAAACCTAACTGTAGGCCCAGCTGTCCTCACTCTTCTCTTCTTTACAATTTCTGTGCTGTATAGGATTGTCACATTTCAAAACACAAAGATAAACACGCATACGGTGATAGGGTTAAAAACATTCTGTCATTTCTCTACATTGACCACTTTGACAAGTCAGTGAAAAGTTATTATATTGGATTTTCTGTATCAGATGAATGTTTGTCTGTGTGTTTGTGTGTTAGTGTGAAGCGGCTGTGATATTGGATCTGCCCTCTTTATCAGCAGACACAGAGGATGTCTGAGTAAAAAGGATTTTATTCATTTTGTAACATAACAACATTATCTTGTTATTACTATAATATAGTTACGGAGAGAAATAGAGAGAGAGAAAGAGTGACCACAGAAGCTTTGTGGATTGCAGGTTTAAACATCAAACTATGAGCTTGTGACACTCAAATTTTCATCAGACTTTTGTCACATGTCTTGTATCTTTCCGGCTGGCTTCTGTAAACAATAATTATTAACTCCTTTCATGAAGGAACATTTCAATCCCATTACAGCTGTGTCTGGCTCAGATCTGCTGCCTCTGCTGACTCAGTTTTAACTTCCTGTAACCACACAAAGTATTTAGACTATCACGTCTAGACACACACACACACACACACACACACACACACACACACACACACACACACACACACACACACACACACACACACACACACACACACAAAATGACATTTGTCCTCACCACCATGTGGAGGTTTGGTAAATATATCACCATCCCTCAGACCAGAACTGTTTCCCGGCTGAGACCGTTTCAATAAATGAGCTGAATGTCTCCTCAACAAATCATGACTCAACGTTGTAACCTAGAGACTAACTCTTATGGTTAACATTACAAGGCTGCTCCTAAATTAGCAATATGCCATTTGAAATAACGCTTTACGAAAAAAAAAAGATTTATTCCAAGGGGGGGGTTTGGGTGACTTGACTGTGTGGAGGATGATTTTTAATAGAGTGGCTTCTGTGTATTTTAGAGATAATGAATGATTCTCTTTAGGTGATGAATATTCACCGTTAATTAAATGGATCTCTTTGATTCTTGCCCACAGTGATTTGCTTAAATACAAGTTGCTGTCACTCACACTGTTTGCTCTCAGCTAAGCACAAAATGTAATTTATTTATCATTCAGAACTCCTGCCCTTTTCTCCCCTCATAAAGTTGTTGTTGCACATATAAAGTAGATAATTATTTGTCATTACATATATTTACTTGTTCCTAAGTCAGTGTCAGCCTTGAAATCAAAGTTCTCAAGCTATCCTTCATCCTTTTGGGGTTACAAGATTTTACCCCAAATTTAAAATATATTGAAGATCTGTCGGGGCGGAAAGGAAATTGAAGACTTCCACAAGACACCAATAAAAATGAAAAAAGACCATTTTCTGATGGCTCTTTTTGAACGTGTCCCATTAGCAGCAGAAACCCAATACCCCCCCCCACCCTCTCTTTATCTAGGGGGTTAAGAGGTTCACAGAAAAGCATGATTGGACAGTAGAGACATGACGAGTGACAGAGAATGAGAAAAAGCAAGAATAAAAGGGTGAGGCTTCAAATTTATCGAAGGCCTGGAGGTAAAAACATCGAAGATAACCTCTTTGAACTCATCATATAGGTGGTTTATATTTGGTGACAAATCACAGTGAAGGTAATGAATGTAGTTATTCATGTTTTTGTTACTACTAAATCAACTGCATGTCTTGGGAATGGTCTGTTTTGCTTGAAAGGGAGCAAACATCCTCCCACATGAGGGAGTTTCTTTGATGACTATTTTGGTTATGTAAATGGTGGTAATAAATTATAATTTAAAAAAACTGTATTATGTGACATTATGACATTTTTGTTTTGACAGGCCTGCCTACCAAGAAAAAACACACAGATCATAATGTACTCAGTTTGGAAGACTTGTTGATTTTAAGGTATGATCAAACATTAAAACTATCTTAAAGTACTATTGCAAAACATCTTTAAAGGGTCCCTCAAAACTAAATGCACATTTTTTTCCCCCCACTTTTAAGTTTTTCAGTTACACGAACTGTCACTTTATTACACCATGAATTGATCCTGGTCCCATTCCATTTTGTTCATTACAGCAGTTATGTACTTTTTCCAAAGAAAATCCAGCAAGTCTTTCCTCTAGAAACCCACTAAATTAGGGTGAGACAACATCACTGGGTTTGGATCTTGGGATTTTGTGAGGGGCGTGTTCAAGCTTAAGTGAGAAAGTTGTTCTTTAAAATAAACAAACACAGGTACAGAGAAATAATTTCCTTTGTGTCAGAATTGGCCACCTGATCCAAACAAAAAGGGGGCAGTGGTATTACAAGACGGGACCAGCTGGGGCTAGCTGGTTAGCATGCTCACTTCAAGAGATATCTCAATACAATACATATACATCTTTGACATAACATCAAAACATCTTCACATGCTGTTGATAATTTTAGGTAATATAAAACTTGAACATTTTAAACAAAAATTCTGGCCATATATTCCACTTTGGCCTTACCAAATGTTTAAATGCAACAATTATTACAATTTAGAAGTACAGTACATAGCAGCAACTTGAAAACATAAATAAATATATCATGGGCTGGATTAAGTTAACAAACCAAAACTATTTGATCACTACAGAAAATGATGATGGCTTTATAAACACAATAAGAATATGCTTTACGCCACAGCATCAAATATAGTTGTTCATTTATGTATTTTGATGTAAAACCTTACTTTCATATGAACACTGCATTAACTCAAAAAAATGTTGTTTTTATAAAAATCAACAACTTTTGTGTGTATGTGAACACTGCATCGGAGAACAGCAGTGAAATTGTATTTATAATCAGTCTGAGTGCTTTTAGACCGCTAATGGATTCTCAATGGAAGTTTCTCTAAGTGCAGCAGAAAGCGGAATCCTAATGTTTGTGTTTGTGATGTGTGTATGTGATGTATCTGGCCAAACACACAGCTGTAACCAGAGAGCAGAAAGTATTGAACAAGTGGGAGTGGAGAAACAGATAGGGAAAGAGAAGAGGGATGTCCTAATTGCAAAATGCAGTTGTTCATCCTAAATGACTGGAGCATCCTAATCACTTATCACTAATTACACTTCTGTCTTTCTGTCTGACTAGCTGGCTGTATGTTTCTGGCTGGTTGACTGAATGGGTAATTTATTATTTGGCTTGCTGGCAAACTATTTGGCTGGTTGTTCTGCTGGCTGACTGACCATTTGGCCGGATGACTGATTGACTGGTTGGCAGGCTGACCAGATGCATAATTGGATGACTTACTAGCTGGTGTGCAGTCTGGCCTATTGACTGGTTGAATGACTTATTGACTGTCTAACTAAATGAACGTTTGATTAAAATCATATTTAAAAGGTGCAAAAAGGAATCTCAACTTGCACTGGCCTGAATGTATTTAGTAATACCTGACTATCCAACGAGAGGCAGTGAATCTCTGGGAAAACACTGTCGCCCTGACAACTAAACAGATGAATGTGAAGGGTGTAATGGGTGTAGCTCTGCAATAATAAGTAGAAATGCGATGAGAAAATGGAAATGGGAGATTTGATTACCTGCTGTGGCAGCGCAAGTGAAAGTGGCATAATGTGCATTATCAATAACGTCAGAAAGCCTTACAGCAATAACAATGAGGTAATGTAGGTTAGGAAGTAAGTTAAAAGATGTAATTAGTGCAAATGGAAAGAACACTAATAAATATTAATTGCTGCAGACTGTTGATGTGGGCAACAGCTGGAGACAATGATCACATAATGCTCAGTCTACAATCTAATCTAAAGTAGATCTAAACTAGATTATAGTAAATCAGCTCCATGTTGACCTTACACTTTGAAGGCAGACTTTATCACTCAAGAAAGGTTATCAGTTATCAAGCTTCTGTCCACAGAGGAGAAACACAAACTCACTGCCATGTGTATTAAACTTTAGGGTAATTCTTTCACCATGTTTAAACATAACCAAGCAGACTGAAACAATTGTCCACTGAATCCCCTCCCCTGTGTGGTTGTCCAACCATAGTTTAGATACAAGACAAAACTGACCTGTCAAATTTTGGATTTTTTTGTAAAAGAGAAAAACACAAGACAAAAAATGTAAGGTTGGGTGGATTAAACAGTTTATCTGCTTGAGCATAGGCTGCAATCATTAGCCTTCTGCGCTTACTATCTACAGGAGTCACCCAACATTTCTACTGAGGCCAAGGAGATGTTTAACAGCTGAATATATATTTTAAGAGACTAAAAGTTACATCAAACCATTGTTTTGAAATCACTACAGCTGCAATGATTGGTCTATTGATCGATAAATAGAAGACTCAGCACCTTTTTTCATATTCTATTAATTGTTTGTCATTTTTAAAGCAAAGATGTCACAAATTCAGCCTCATGAATGTAACAATGTTATATTTCTGTATCATGTATAAAACTAACACCCTGGCCTCTGAGGCACAGTAAATGCCATTTCTTCCTATTTTACTAACTAAATTAAGAAAATAATCTGCAGGTTAAATGACCACGAATTTTGGGTGGTAAATCTACCAAAATTATTATTAAAGTGCATGTGCTGTGCAAGAGTGGGACAATTTGACAGGCATAGCAACAGTAAGCAATATGGGTGGGGCTTTTTGAAAGGTAAATTACTTTTGAAAAACTGAAATCCTTCGTGTCAGTTCATTGTTGAGGTGGATGCCTCTGAGGTAGGGGCTGGAGCTGTCCTGTCCCAGAGGTCCAAGGAGGACAATAAGCTGCACCCATGTGCCTTTTTCTCCCACAAGTTAACGCCTGCTGAGAGAAACTACGATGTCGTGGACCGGGAACTTCTGGCGGTCAAACTCGCTCTGGAGGAGTGGCGTCATTGGCTAGAGGGCGCTGAGGTTCCTTTTCTTGTGTGGACGGACCATAGGAACCTGGAGTATTTGAAGTCTGCCAAACGACTCAACGCACGCCAGGCCAGGTGGTCTCTTTTTTTTAGTCGGTTCAATTTTACCTTGTCTTTCCGTCCTGGGTCCAAGAATGCTAAACCTGACTCTCTTTCTCGACAGTTTAGTGCTCCAGATGCTGCTCCTGCCCCTAACACCATTTTGCCTTCTCACTGTTTAATGGGTGCAGTTTCTTGGCATATAGTCTCTGTGGTTCGCAGTGCCCAGCAACAGGAGGCTTGCCCAGCTGGTTGCCCCCCTAACCGCCTGTTTGTCCCCAGTTCTGTCCGTCCTCAGGTTTTGGAGTGGGGTCACTGCTCCCGACTGACCTGCCATGCCGGGGTTAGGAGGACTATGGCATTTCTCCGTCAACAGTTTTGGTGGCCCCGAATGGTTGCAGATGTCCAAGCCTTCATTGCTGCCTGTCAGATTTGCGCCCAAAACAAGAGCTCAAATCAGCCACCTGTCGGACTCCTCCAGCCGCTCCCGGTACCCAGACGACCATGGTCCCACATAGCCTTGGATTTTGTGACTGGCCTCCCGCCTTCTGATGGTAACTCTGCTGTCCTGACTATTGTTGATCGGTTCTCCAAGTGTGTGCACTTTGTCCCTCTGCCTAAACTCCCTTCTGCCAAGGAGACAGCTTCTCTCATGGTTAACCATGTCTTTAGGATCCATGGAATGCCTTTTGACATGGTGTCTGACCGAGGTCCTCAATTTGTGTCCTCGTTTTGGAAGGAGTTCTGTAGGCTTATTGGAGCCACCGCCAGCCTCTCTTCAGGATTCCATCCTCAGACCAACGGCCAGACAGAGCGGGCCAACCAGGACCTTGAAAGGGTTCTTAGGTGCCTGGCGTCCCAGAATCCCACATCCTGGAGTCGGCATTTGGCATGGGCTGAGTATGCCCACAATTCTCTCCCTGTTGCATCTACGGGTCTCTCCCCTTTTCAATGTTGCCTTGGCTACCAACCACCTCTCTTTTCTTCCCAGGAACTTGAGGCATCGGTTCCATCGGTCCAGGCGTTTGTCCGGCGGTGCAAGGCGACGTGGAGACGTGCTCGAGCCTCTCTGTTGCGTTCGGGTGCCCAGGTCAAGCGGTTGGCAGACCGCCGAAGGGTCAAGGCCCCCCACTACAGGAGCGGTCAGAGGGTTTGGCTCTCTACCAAGGACCTACCTCTCCGAGTGGACTCACGTAAGCTGGCTCCCCGCTTCATTGGGCCCTATGTCATCGAACGGGTCTTGGGCAGATCTGCAGTCCGTTTGCGCCTGCCCCTCTCACTTCGCCGAGTCCATCCCACCTTCCATGTGTCCCGGGTCAAACCTGTCTGTCACAGTCCTCTGTCTCCCCCGGCTGTGCCCCGCCCCCCCCCCCGGCTCGTTGATGGGGGTCCTGTCTACACTGTCGAGAAGCTGATGGATGTTCGCCGGCGTGGGCGTGGTCTCCAGTTTTTGGTTGACTGGAAAGGGTATGGGCCAGAGGAGCGGATGTGGGTTCCCGCCCGCCACATTGTGGATAAGACACTCATTAGAGACTTTCGCCAGCAACACCCACGCCATCCTGCCTTGACACCGAGAGGCGTTCGTTGTGGGGGGGGGTAGTGTCAGTATCCTTGCATGTTCATTGACACCTGCTGGACATTTTGTGTGTTGCAACCATGTGCTTTTGTTTGTTTTGGGTAATGACTCCGCCCTCACCTGTCATGCTTCCATGTGGTCATTGTCGGCCATTTTGTGCTCACCTGTACTCCGTTAACTCCTAATGATTAGGCCTACTTATTCTGTGCTCTGTCAGCCCCAGTTTGTCAGATTGTCCCAGTCTTTTGTTCTGAGCACATCTACCGTTGTTACCTGCTTTTCCTGTCTGCCAACCTGCTTGTTTGTACTCTGCCTGTGAACCTGGTTTTTGGATTTTGCCTGCCGATTTGGATTATCTGCCTGTTTGGACTGCTTATTTGGACCTGACCCTTGCCTGCCTCTAGACCACTCTTTGGACTGCCCTCTAGTTTGTCAGCTCTTCTCCTGTTTCAGTTTTGTGGCCAAGAGCCTGCATTTTTGTTGAGTTTTTTCACCGTTTGACTAAACATTCTTTGTTGGAGTTGTTTTTTGACTTTTTCTGTTCAATTAAAAACTCTTGAATTTGGAACTTTCTGCATTTGGGTCCGAACTTTCTACAAAACCTGACAGAAATCAGGCTGCGAATAACCTGGCAAAATACCTCAAATCAGCCGGCAACTGGATGACTCAAAACCACATGTGACCCAGAATGTCAGTCAATGTTACAACAACAATTATGTTGTTTATGTGTGTTTCCTCGTTGTTTGCTTGTTTTTGCTTGTTCGGTTTGTTTTCCATGTGTAATCTTGGCACCATTGTAAATAAGGGCAGCCCTCAATGGTTTTCCGAGAATCTTAAATAGAGGTTGAAATGAAATGAAATGAAATGAAAAGTGAAAGTTTTATATGAGACCAAAATGCACGAACAAGCTGGAAAGTTTGTAACTGATGGCTTCATACACTTGGACAAAATTGTTGTTGGTTTTGATTTACCTCAAGACAAGGCTGAATTCTTTTTCACGTCAAAGACCCTTAAACTGACAAAAATTAGACCACAGACCCCATTTAATATGATTTTGTATAAGGGACCCCTCTCTGATAAGATTTTTGCTTTTAGAAGTATAAAAGTACAAAAACTATAGGAAACCTATGACCAACATAGTCATACATTCTGTCACTGTGTTAATTATGGATGGAATTATAATGAAAATAAATTATTCCTCTATTTGCTGGGGACTCCCTGGAACCATTACAAAGACCCCTGTGGGTCTCTTCTGGTTTATGGTTTGTGACATCCACACAAAAACAAGAAAATAACAGTAGTGCATGCATGTTTATAGTGAATACCAACACACACAGTACATATGTACATATGCAGATATGGCAAGTAAACACTCCTATATGCCTATGCACAGATGCAAGCAAGTATCATATGTAGACACAAAGCACCAATACATTATGTGTATACCATACACACACACACACACACACACACACACACACACGCACACACACACACACACACACACACACACACACTGATGTTCAGGAACTTAGATTGATGCAGTGTTTGAAGAAGTCCAGATGGTGTGTGTGTTGAACAGTGCTCCCTGCAGAGAAGCGCGCACACACACAAACATGCGCACGTTACCACACATAGTCAACAAACATTATCATATATCTTTGTTCAGCTGACTGCAAATTAGTTCCTCAAGGACTTCAATCAGATGTTTTGGAATATTATAGTTTATACATATCTTACAAGAGCCTGCAATACTTTGTTGTTGTAAACACATGCAAACAACAAGAAAAGTCTAAATTCCAATGAAAACTGACAAATCTTGTAAACGTAAAAAAAAAAAAAAAAAGGTAGGGACCTGTGGACTACACAAAGATACAGATGCGAAGAAAAACACTGATAAAACCTTTCACTCTAAATAATATATTGGTATTTTATTTGGCTTTCATAATGTACACCATTTTAAAATGTTTTATTTTGATTTAAAAAATGTAAACACAGAAATGTTCATGCATTTTTACACCCACTTATTGCCAGGTTCATTCGTTAACCAAATAAATCACTTTTTATTTGGTCAAATAAGAGAAGTCTTTGTCTGCCTGGTTTTCAGCGACAGCCATGAAACACTTGAATATATAATAACATGTTTTTAAAGAAACGAGTGGTACTAATGGGTGGGGGCTATGTTTTCTTGTATGGCTATAAAGTATTGAATCTTGAATCTTAATGCTTTTATGGAAAAGAAGGTCACAAAGACAGAGGCCACACTATGTGGACTGGTTAACTTGCAAAGAGGTAAACAAAGGATCCCATTTGAGAAGGGAGACAACCTCTGCTGGACTGACATTGCTATGTCTGACTGATGCTCTGCTGTTTGTTGATCATCATTTGATTCATAAAACAGATGAGGGATGAAGACTGTTTCTTGATTTGATAATTAGTCTCAGTCTCATTTAGTGTGCTGAGAGTATGATTAGTCATTTACTATATAGATGATTTTCACATTAGAATATTAAGTGCATATTATGGTGATATTGACAGCCTCTACCTCCCATTAGAAAGTTTACTCTTGACCATTGTCACGACTCAACAACAATGATTTTAACTTTTTGCTCTTATTTTTAATAATGAATCAGTCCAGTTAACTGCATTTTTATGAGTCAGATGAAAATGTGTTTTTATTGATTTCCCAGTATACCATTTTGGAGAGGGTGTGCAAAACAGGGGTAGAACAATTATAACATTATAAGTTATTATTATTATTGTTCAATTTAGTACATTTGGTACTAGTACACACTGGCCAGTCACAAATTGTGAAGGTTGAGTGCTTGTTTTAGGATGCTGAAGTTGGGATGTAGAGAAAACTAGCAACCAAGACAACCCAGATGTGTTTTTGTTTATTGTCACATGGAAGAGAGTCAATCGATTAAAAAATAAGAATAATAATTTCGTGTTTGGCTGCTTTGCGCAGGAACCAGTTAGGGAAATATACACCTGGTTAAGAGGTAAGAGTGTGGGTGTTCATGGCTGAATGAATTAGAAGATCAACCATTTGTCAAGCTATATGATGAATGTTTTAAGAATCCATTAGTGTTTTTGAAAAGTGTGTCTGTCTTTGCAAATACTAAAACAAATGAGTGAAGCACAAAATCGTGTTTTAAAAAAAGAAAAAGAGGAGGGGAAGAGAATAACAGCAATGCTGAAGTTCAGCTCACCCTATTTTTTATGTGTGTAATATGGGTGCAAATTACTGTGTGGTGTGTTAATGTAGCATATCTGATTTACTCCAGTTATAGTTACAGTATGATGGAGATGAGTCCTGCAGAGTTTGGTTTGGTTAAAATTAATATTTTTAAAAATTGCCCGTGCCTTATGAATGTTTTACACTGCATAGCCTCTGAGATGAGAGAAATGGGTGGAGGAGGAGATTGAGGGAAAAGCAGAAAAATGTTTATGAAGGATTATATGTCACCTTTCAGCCTGGCCATTGTTAATCTGTTCCTCTGTAGAACAATGAACAAAGTTTGGAGTTGGTAGTAAACAGAGTTGCATAATGATGCAAAGCCCCTGCTGGTAAAAACACAAAGAACTAAACCACTTCCTCTTTATAAGTGTAGGAGGGAAAAAGTGAAAGAGTAAGATGAAGTGGATGAAGAGACTAGGAAAAAGTTTAGTGAGAGGAAGATTTTTTTTCAAAATAATCACTGATTATAATATAATCTAATCTAATCTAATCTATAAACTAATATGATCTCTATTGTACAAGTCTTAACAGTTTATATATTTTGTCACATAGCATACAGCATATTGCTAAGCCCACAAACACCTGTTGCTTATAATAATAACTTATTACAGTTGTCACCTTACTATATTAAGCAAATGTGTTTGAGTGTGAGTGTGAGTATGTGAGAGAGAGAGAGAGAGAGAGAGAGAGAGAGAGAGAGAGAGAGAGAGAGAGAGAGAGAGAGAGAGAGAGAGAGAGAGAGAGAGAGAGAGAGAGAGAGAGTGTGTGTGTGTGTGTGTGTGTGTGTGTGCGTGTGTGCGTGCGTGTGTGTGTTCTCAATTTACTTAAATAGCTTTGAGCAACACAAGCTTAAGCACTCTGGAGACAATTTAGTGGACTTCAATAGAAATATTATCTGGAGCATGAAATCATTCGAACACAAGTTAACACAACTGTTTGATGAAAGCAAATGTCTGTAATAAGAGACCATTTTTGCGCTTTACTTATCAATACTGACTGTGCGAGCTAAAACATGTTCAAAACTCTCACTGCACATTACATACGCATCAAAAAAGTGCTGGTTTCAAATTGTACTATTACGATTTAGCAATTCAATTTATTAAATTGGTCTTAAAACACCATTAATATCTTAAATTAACACTTTAATAGGCATTTGGTACTTGATATATTCCAATACATTATTCATTAACTGTATATAAATTTACATGTGGGTGCATCATGTATGATTTTCTAACTCTGTGTGTGTGCGCGTATGTTTAGCGTATGATGGTTGTTGACTGTTTTCATTTATCATTCTCCACCCACACTCCATCCCAGCCATCCCCTACAAACAGGCCCGAACTCTAAAGCCACTAATTTGTCAGAAACAAACAGACAAACACACACACGCAGTCAGTTTGCCATCACATGTGATTTCAGTGCCGTAGAAACTCACTGGCCTTGTAGCCACAAAGAAAAAAAAACTACTACTGAGAGAGAGAGAGAGAGCACAAAATAACTTAAACTGTCGATCATGTTGCAGACAAAAGACCAATAACATTCGACGTAACAACATACATATGTGTGGCGGTCTGGAAGAAACCATCAAATGTCATGGCTACTAGTTGGCAAACTGTCTCAGAAGAATGAAAATGAGTGAAGTCTTGTCTTTGGGCTTGTTACACTGCTATAGTTTAATCCCTTGCCTTTCTTTTGATGCCTAAATGGTTTTTGAAAAGGCCTGGGAGATGTTTAAATCTCAAGGATTTAGGAGGGTTGCAGCCAGGACATGCGTTTCTTTTTAAGTACAAGGAGGGAGGTAGGGAATCAAGGCTGCAGCTGCTGCTAAAGCTGCTGTTAGCTCTGTGTACAGCGTATGTTACTTTATCCCTTTAAATGCTTTAACTGGCTCCGCTGACAGTGGGAACTGAACTCTGAACCTGTTAGTGCCATGCTTGACTCACAGAACTACAGAGACACCAAATGTCACCGGCCAAAATCCTTCACCTCTCTGCTG
>NC_084985.1:13647712-13672712 GCF_963691925.1 Scomber scombrus
GAAAATAACAAAACACACTTTCTATGAATGAATCCATTACTCTTCAGTCCTGGTCCTCCAGGTGTAGAGCACTGCTGGGTTTCTATTCGAGCACCTGGTAAAACAGCATTCACCTGCTGTCCCACATGCGACTTATTTCTGGATTCGCTGGCTCAGATGAAAACCAGCAGGGCCATAGAGTCCTGAGGAGCAGGATCAAAAACCACTGAAGTAATTCAAGGTCAGCGTCCAGCGAGAAGTATCTTTGTGCAGGCTGAAATTTCAGTAAAGTAGGCTTCCTATTGCTGTATTTCTGTATTTCAAATCAATGTAGGCTACTACACACTGTGAGGAACAAAATGATGTACTATACGAAGCTTTGAAGATGATAACTTAATGATATTTTTTAAAAGGTAAAGGTAAGCCATTTAAAAGGCTAAAGGGTACAGTAAGTCAAAGTCCTTGACCGCCAAATGATGACACTTTTACAGACTGGACTCTCTAGATTTAAGAGATATTGAATGATGGTCGTAACATTTTATTTCCCCCCAAATGCCTATGAATTGTTCTGAAGATGAACTCTCCAGTCACAAAGGAAAAGCCGCCCCTCAAGCTTCAGAGATGATGCTGCTGCAGCGAGCTCCGGCAGATCACACAGTATTTCTGGGATGTCTGGCGAGAACGGTTTTGCTACCCAAACACTGATCGTTACTACCAGCCGTTTCCATGGTAACCAATCGTCACTCCGCCGCTACCTAATTGCTCTCCCTTGTTGGTTTGTTGACAGGCCGCCTTCCCCAAATCAATCCCAGGTTGCACCGCTGCAGCATCTATCACAACTTCACAGAGAACATTTTTCTTTTTCTTTCAGTCTTTCTCTCTTCGACCTCTCCTCTTTCCGTCTGTGTCTCTCTTTCTTTTAAGCTTTTACTGTATTTTCTGACTCTGCCTACTTTTTTTTTCTCTCATCCTTATTTTACTCTCCCCTCGTCTTTTTTTTTTAAATCACCAACTTTATTGGCACAAGTGTTTCTAAAAATGAAACACATTTTTACATGTTGTTGACATGCTTCAGTATTTGGGTTAAAATACTTTTTAGCCTTTCTAACTTTTTTCTGTCGTACTGGAACAGACAATTTTCTCCAGGGTGAATTTGGTCGTTTTATTAATCACAGGCGAATCCAGTGATGTCTGTTTCCCATGTCCCCCTCTTAATTAAAATTAAAGGGAAAACCTGCCCTTTTTTCCTACCTTTACTTCTAAACAACTCATTTGAGAAGCTTAAACTCGATCATGTTAGTAGAGAGCACAACTGTAAACTGCTGGATATCACAGAAGTTGTAGGTCTACTTTAATGTGTCTGCCAACCATCTGTACTGCCTGCCGGGATCTGGGTGCATATACATTCAAACGTAAATAAATATAAAGAATAATGATTGTCTCCATAAGAAGCCTCAGTCCCACCTTAATTTAATGTCAGATACTTTAAATGTAACAACTTTTCTGTTAATATTGGTTGTAAACTGCAGTGATTCTACTCACATCTAAGTGGAAACATAAAAGCATCTTCGTTCTTTGTTTATAATTACATCTCATACGTCGTTCGGAAGACTCATCCCATCAGAATGGGGCTTTTGTCTCTCTGTCTGTCTCTGTCTCACTCTCGCCCCACTTCAAGAACGCCAAATGAAGACCATATTAGCAGTGATGTACACACAAGTGATGTCATCTTCCCTCAAAACCCTCATTGATGTGAGGGGACAGATCATAATCACCATGATAGATAACTACAACCTTCCAGTGTGTGTGTGTGTGTGTGTGTGTGTGTGTGTGTGTGTGTGTGTGTGTGTGTGTGTGTGTGTGTGTGTGTGTGTGTGTGTGTGTGTGTGTAAGCTGAGAGAGAGAGAGCAGGCAAAGCAGTGATCGCGAGAGACCGATGGAGAGGTATGGAGAGAGTAAGAGAGGGGGACCGCAGAGATTTAGGGTGAGAGTGTGTGAGGGAGCAAGATTAAGAGACAGAGAGGCAGCAAACAAGAGAATAAAAGAGAGAGAAAGACAGAGGAAGAACGAGAGAATGAAATAGAGAAAGAGACAGAGTTGTCCAGCACTCTATCACACCAAACAAGAGTAATTTTAAGGCCTTAGGGGTCTTTCACACACTTGATGGATGGTTTTGTGTGTGTGTATGTGTGTGTGTGTGTGTGTGTGTGTGTGTGTGTGTGTGTGTGTGTGTGTGTGTGTGTGTGTGTGTGTGTGTGTGTGTGTGTAAGAGAGAGAGAGAGACAGAGAGAAGAGCCAGTGTATGTGTCATTGCTGCCTCCAGTGGCAGAAAGGCGTAAAATTATGAAAAAGATGACTGTGATGGCTTTGTACTGAAATGCATATCCTCCTAATTTCTTCATATGAAACACACACACACACACACACACACACACACACACACACACACACACACACACACACACACACACACACACACTTCCAAATATACAAGCAGTTATAATACAGCAATATATACACAATATCTAATCTATATATTACTTAAAAAAAGGAACCACATGGACTAATAACACATCTAAAAATGCAGCAGTAGTAGTGAAGCACTTGTCAGACTTACATAACCTAAACTAACCAGTAACCCACACTGCAAACAAAAAATAAACTTTGCCTCCTGTCATAAATTCAATAAACAAAATCTGGCACAAAAAAAGGTCTTTTATTATCCAGCCAGGAAAAAATAAACATTTAAAAGAAACACCTTTTTAAAAAAAACAAAAAAAAAAAACATTTCACTAGAGTCTAAATCATAAAAGGGACTACGTCTTCAGTCTCACCTACATCACATAACAAACAAGGCCTTCTCTTCAGGGAGATGGTTATACCTGCCTGTTAGCTGAGTGTAACTGTACACATGGAGAGCTTTGTCTTTTGGTTTAATTCAGTTTAATACAAAATGAAAATAATCATACAAAATAAAGATTTCATCACACCAATCAAAGTATGCCCTTGCATGTAACAGGCATAATTACATGTCTGTTAGAAGTCAAATAATCTCACATTTATATTGTGTTATATTGGATGCTCCTCTCCCAAATCACCTGTGATGGCCAAAACTGCTGTAAACGTATATACAGTACTATAGTAGACTTGTATGCCGTAGTTACATAGTATATTGTGTAGTGTATTTGTTGTCTTTTTCCTTACATTCTCACTTATTAAACATATATGATAAACTGTGAACATGCTCTGCAACTTTGGTGATGCAATCCAAATGTGGGCTGTTATTGTGAGCTGCATTTTTATGTATCTTCTGCCATTTTAAAGACTTAATGATTTGTTGATCAATCAAGAACATAATCAGCAGATGAATCAACAATGAGTTGGGGGTTTTCTGCAACCGCAGTACACGCACAGATTTCGTTCAGAGCTGCAATGATTAGTCAATAAACAGAAAATTCATTGCCAACTATTTTGATAACTGATTCATGAATTCTATACTGTTCTATTGTATTCTGCTGAATTCAAGGTCTCTCTGTGTGTGAAGTTGTCTAGAAGTCTATAATTTTCTGGCTTAGTTGTACTGCCACTGGCCCAAAACTCTGCTCATTCATCAAAATGTCTCTTTTAAACAATCCCCTCTGTCTTATCCTCTCTCTGTCTCTCTCTTGCACTCTCTCTCTCTCTCTCTCTCTCTCCCTCTGCGTCATTCTCTCCTCCTCTCGTTGCTCCCTGCCTCCCTCCCTTCTTCTATGCTCCCGCTGTCTCTCTCTGGCAGTGTCTTAATTTTCACATCAAAGATGCTTTCTTGGCACGACTGTCAAAAATCAACAATATTTCCTAAGCTGCTCTGCATGTGGTGCTGTTTTGCACAATTGAATCAAAACGGTATAGAGTATTGAGAAAGGAAATAGATTATGTCACGCTCTAAAAAGAAAAGGTTCTTTACGATATAAGTAATTGCCTTTTGGCTTATATTAACAGTAAAACCACTTAAGGATTGTTTTAATTGCCAGGCAAGAGCTTTTTGGTACTGTGGAGAAACTTTGTTTGTAATGGCACTAAATAAAACCATCCTGGCATCATGCAACACAAAAACTCTCAAATATTCACATCACGTGAATTTATGTTGTTCTTTAACTCTATGAAAATATTTGTTTTTTCTCATTCTTTGTCTCTGTCTTTCTATGAATATGTTTTTATTACTTTACTTTCTGGTTGTTTATATTGTTTCCTGACTATCTATCTGACTATTTGACTCCCAGTCTCTGCCTCTCTTTGAGCTGTGGTAGGAATTTGTAATTATTTTTCCTTCGAAACTCATAAAACATGTTCAGCTACAGCCCTGTGACACACACACACAAACACACACATACACACACACACATACACGCACATATCGGTCTTGTCCTGTTTGTAATTATCAATCCATTTGGGGATTTGAGGATTTTCTCTGTAAAACTTAAAGGCTTGTTTTTCTGTTGAACAAAACCACATTAGAAAGCACACACACACACACACACACACACACACACACACACACACACACACACACACACACACACACACACACACGAAGACACACAAATGATGAAACGCATATACAAAAAGACTTCATTGTCTTACGTGGAAATGATATGCACAACCTCACGCACTTATACACACACACACAGGCGCCACGAAAATCTCCAAGGGGTGGAAGCCACAATGTTTGAAGATAAGATTTTTTTTCCCTTCCTCTTCTTCTTCTTTCTTGCTCTTCGTCTTTTTTGTTTGTGTATGTGCGTGCGTGTGTGTTTGTGTATGTGCGTGCGTGTGTGTGTGTGTTGCTCTTAGGCCTCTTGTGATAAAGGAAGTTGGAGGAATTCAACTTTATGAAACATATTTGTCACAAATTGACTTATAGAGCATACTTTATAGTATTTCATGTACACAAACTCGTACACAAACAAGCTCCTGTAAACTGTCAGGGAAACTTTCCACAGAGATTACCTCCCATAATGCATCGCAACAAAGTCCTATCACAGCTGAGAATAATCATGATTGAACTCTTACCTCACTGATACAGGAATTACTTACAACATATCCAAAATATCTGAGAATACGTAAAAATCTCTCGAATCACACTCATTTGAAGATATGAGGGCAGTTTGGTTTTTAATTTTTCAGGGGAAAAAAATCCAAAATGTTGCAGCACATAACAAGAAACTAAATCTGAGTAGTCCTGACCGCTAGAGCACCTTGTTTACGGCAAACTGTGGTGTTCTACTGCAGAAGTAGACTCATCTTTGTAATGCCTGTGGATATAACATTTTGATGAAAATTGAATTTTGGATATTTTTGGTTAAAATCTGTTTTTAAAAAACTGAATGACTTTCTGTGAGAGAAATAGGATACAGATGTTTTGCAGAGGGAGTGATTATTTAAGTAGCTTTCTGTGAACACCTGACATTTCCAAGCCAGAAAGAAAAATGCTCTTTTCAAATTTAATTCCAAAGTTGGTCAAACTGAAGTTTCCCGAGCTTAAGATAACCGAAGATGCTCCTGTCCAGGATGGTTGGATGAGGCATGACCCTTTAGAAAGAAACATACTGCGGCACTGCAGTAACACACATACACAAACACACACACACACACACACACACACACACACACACACACACACACACACACACACACACACACACACACACAAAAACACAAATACTGCACTCTGCGCTCATACAGCTTTGCTCTCTCGAGACATAAAAACACACAACGTATTTCTATAGTGTGTCAGTGCGAGTTAAAAAACCCATTTGTCATCTTTGTCCCACGTTTCCCTAAAACAATGACACACACTTTTGTCCCAACATTGTGATGAATACACAGGATGCACGCACAGACACAAAAGGGAAGGCAGTGTGGCTTTTTTGATGACGCTAAGAATCTTACTGAATTAATTATATTGCTTCAAAATATATTATTAGAAGACCAGAAAATAAAACCCAAACCTAAATTAAAGATCAGACATTCTGTACGCTGTGTTTGTGAGCGTGTGCATGTACAGTGTCTGTTTCAAAACATCCTCAAAGAACAGCTGATATTTGTAAAGCATGGTTTGAAACATTTTTGTTTTGTGAAGATATTTGTGACAAAAATGAGAGAAAAGAAAACTGCCTTCTTTGAATTATTCATGTGCACACATTTTACACATGACGATAACAATTCAGAGCTGCAACAATTACTTTCATTATCGATTAATCTGTCGATTATTTTCTCAATTATTCATTATGGTCTACAAAATGTCAGGAAACAGTGGAAAATGTTGACCACTGTTTCGTAAAGCCCAAGATGACATCCTCAAAAGTCTTGTTTTGTTCACAAGATATTCAGTTTACAGTCATAGACACCAAAAGAAACCAGAAAACATTCACACTTAAGAAGCTGGAAACAGAGAATTAGGACATTTTCCTCTTAAAAAACTCAAAATAGTTGGTAATTAATTTAATAGCTAGCAACTAATCAATTAATCGATTCATCATTGCATCTCTACAAGGATCATTCGATTAATCAATTAGCCAGTCGTCAGAAAATTAATTGGGTTCAGTCATTTAAAAAAAAAGAAAAGCTAAACATATGATAGTTCTGGCTATTTACTTGTGAAAATGTGTTGTTTTTCCCTTGTCATATGTGACATATTTGACTGTTAGTCAGACAAAACAAGAGTTTCTCGTTTTTAAAGGCCCCATGAAATGAAAAATAGTTTTTCCCTGGTTTAATATTGTGTCCTTGAGTTAAGTCAAAAAATCTGTTTCAGAGTATTTTCACATAAAAATGAACAGTTTCAAATGTTTGATGACTCATCATGCACACAGGAGTGTTTACTAAAGTTCATCCAATCAAATGTAACTTTGGGTGAGTAGCTAGCCAAACGGATATACAAAACTGCACTTCCCCATTTGTGGGTTGTAGTACCAACTGTGCAATATGGAGAGAGAGAAAAAGAGATGTTTGCTTGGATATCAGTGGGCAAAAACTTTGTTTTCATATTAAAACAATGTGGCTGCTGACGTCTAATTAATTAATCTCTCCCTGGTCCTCCTTTTGATCTTACAACAGGTGAGCAGGTGTGTGTGTGTAGCAAACAGTCCTCTGTAGCTTTATTTATCTCCGCAGCACCATACTGTGCTAAACTTGAAGCCCAATTTTTTAAGCAGTCCAATCAGGTGTGAAAAATTTAATATTTATATCCTTCTAGTAACTGTAAAGCACACAAATATTTTGTTTCACTGGGAAATACACCACAGAAGCTAAAGATGCCCTAATCGAGAAAGTAATCAGCAGATTAATTGATAAACAAAATAATCATTAGTTGCAGCCCTGTTTGACTTGTCTTGATCAGTGCAGTACGGCCCTGTGACAGCCTGAAAGGTGTCTAATGTCTTCTGTGGGTCTGGAGGAGCTTTGTCGTCTCTGAGAAAATAACCCTGATGATGTAATATTGGCATCATCAGTGTTATCTAATTTCAAACTTGGATACCAGAATTTTAAGTCAGAAAGCCAGCATTAAAAACTGGGATATAAGAATTTAAGAAAAAACTGCTATCAAGTTGCATTAGTGTTTTTGGACTTTGACCTGTCCACTGGGGACATCAGCTAGAACATCTGAGCCTTTTCAAGTCTGTGTCATGAAAGTCCTCAAACGTTATGATATTGCAAAATTAAATGTCTGCCCCATGCCCATTACCCATATATTATTAAAAAGATAAATAATATAATGACTTTAGGGATTATTTGAGCATGTTTGCATAGCGTTGTGTTGTTTCTTCTGCTCCTTAAACTAAACATTTTGCTTCCTGTGCACCACAGCCTTTTAATAAATCATTTTTTCTCCTTAATGGATAGGCCAAAGCATTCTGAGTTGCACCTGCTAAAGTCATTATAAGGATCCTTTTGATATTTGACGATTTAACAGCCAACTATAAACAGTATGACAGAGCAAGAGAATGAGAGGAAAAAGTCAGACATAAACCACAAGAAATAAAAATACCTCTTAATAACTTGACTCGAATAGCATTTTATGTTCATGATTTAAAATGTGTGTTTCAAAGTTGTATATATTACATTGCAATTCTGGGTATTTAAATGTGGCTGAGTGTAACAGTAGATTATGCATAAATTGTCACCAAAAATAACAAGAAACCCATTCAATTGAGTTATAGCAAAACTGAATGTTAATCACAAATCAATAAGTTTAATAATGATTAAATAAGTTTCAGTATTACAGAGACTCACACAGATTTGTGTCTTTCTACTATGAAAATACTTTTCCATGGCAGGTACATTACAGCTTTCTCATAATCTAGAGATCAACATGGGTCATGCTGAGTCCCTACATAACACAAGTGCTATTATATTTTAATGAGACCGGGTCCCAGGGTGAGACCACATTCACTCAGATTGGGTCCCACATGCAGGAGAATTAATATGTTTTAATGAGTTGGTGCCAGACAGAGTGACTACATTTATTCATCTTGGCTCCAAGGTTGAGATCTGAAAAGACTCAGGCTCAATGACTTCTGCCCTGGTCGAGTATGCTCCACACGAACAGGCTCAGAAACAGAAAACATCCAAAAACCTCTTGAACTTGTTTAGATTGCAGAGAGAGGGCCAAAGTTTTGAGAGGATCTGTGGATCCAAAGTTTTACATTCAGTGGTGCTACATTCAGTTTTAAATAAATATGTTTTGATTATTGTCCATGTCTCCATGCTGCAGTTACTGACACGGCCCGATTTAGGTGAAAAATTAATCCGTGAAACCTAAAGTAACTAGGACATTTATAACCACAAAAACCCCAGTACCTCACAAGAGATTTACATAAATATTTATACAAATAACAGCAAATTTATACAAATAACGGCATCATTTTCTTTCCAAATCCTGTTAGCATAAATACCCTGGTCACTGATTAGAAGCTGGAATATATTTGATTACTTCCGAACATTAACGGGGATGCCAAAAGCTCATTTTGATGACATGAGACTGCAACTTGGCACTACTGGCGTGGGCATCATTTCAAAGAGTTCCTATGCAAATTGTCAACCAGCAGCACTATTCATTATATATTTATCTGATATGATATACTTGAACTAGTGGAACAGGCTATTAAACAAATATGAGTAAGGCTGTTTTAGCCTTCTGCAACATTTACAGCTGTTGAATCAGTGTTCTCGTTTGACCCTGACCTTACATGACTTTGCTACATTTTGGTACAAGACTGAATTAGAAAATTTAATGCATCCGGCACTCAAATGGGAGCATACCATAAATGCAAAAGCTTTGGGTCATTAAATATTAGCAAAGGAAAATTTTGATAAAGACGCTATCTATCACTGTAACAATTCAAAACATCAAAAAACTAAAACTACAACTTTCTGCAAGTGCATCCAAGTATGCTCTAATTCATGTCACTACTTTTGACTAACAGCTAAGTGCATGTTTCCATTTCCACCTAGAAAAAAACACATGAAACCGACCTTTAAATAATAAGTGTGACTAAGGGCATTTTCAAACCTAGTGTTTGTTTGCTTCGGTTTGAATCAGTGGAAGAATTAGCCTATGTACTATTTTTCATCTGTAGTCCCCTGGACAAGGTGTTAAAAATGCTTCCTAAAATACAATAAAGCAAGGAGAGAAAACAACACAAGCAGAAAAACTAGTGGTGATATATATACAGTACATATAGACTGGAATTGCAAGCATTTAAAGTACAAGGGAATCTACCATTAAAAAGACGAGCAAAGTAATCGTAAGTAGAGTTTTTGCAACAATTAGGGGGGCCCAACTGCAAATGCATTGTGAACTTCAGGTAGCAGTGAACATGGTGGACATTTCCTTTGGAAAACAGAAAAATAGCAAGGCAGCACTCACGTGCATGTACGCACGCACGCACGCACGCACGCACGCACGCACGCACGCACGCACGCACGCACGCACTTGAATCAGTTTTCCAAAACATATCAACTGATCTTTACACCTTTTTTAAAAATGTGTCCAAAGTTTGGACACATTTTCTGAATTGGAGTGATGTGAAGATGTGTTAAAACTTTTGACTGGTACTGTATATAGATATCTATAGACATTAATAGTTGTTTTCTTCTGTGACACACAACACTGGTCAACACTAATTTCCTTTGGGCTGGGACAATATCAGACTGCAATCATCTTCTGATCCCAGCATAAGGAGACACATGACACAAGACATGGAAACCAAGTGATCCTGGATTATCAAGCTATATATAGTCCAACAAACAAGTGATAAGTAGTTACGTTAGTAATCATTGGCTGGAACATCCCTGCCGGTACAGACGAGTACCTCGGACAGCTCCTTTGCTCACTAAAAGCAACAACATAAGCTTCTCAATGAACACTGGCCACATTCCTAAAAAACAAAATCAAATATTTGTATTGAAAATAAATTGAGACGATTTCACTTCAGACAGAATTTATTGAGCTACAAAAGAGGGACTTACTGTAGGACTGAATAACAGACTTGTTAAGATGGAGATTGGCTGCAGTGTGTCTGCACTGTGAAGTGGAAAAGGATTTCTGACATCCAAAATGAAAGGTGCTATAGCCAGACAATCACCTTGGCAGGTGTGAGATTGTCACAGTTTAAAGGCAGATTAGTGGTGTTCAGGTTTCTCTGGGTTTTAAAAATATCAAATACGCCAGTGAACCACCAATTAAATGTGAGAACATGGCATACTCAATTCCCTCCATCTCTCGCTTTCCCTAAATTCCCTCCCCTCTGCGCCTACATTTCTCTCTCTCTGTTTCTCTCGCCTTCTCTCTGCCCTTTGGTGCCACTTCTCTGTTCTGGCATTTACGAGACAAATGCTAGTGTGTCACCCTTGTCACTCATAGCACACACACACACACACACACACACACACGCTCACTCGCTCACACATGCATGCGCGCAGCTAAATGCTAGAGTGTCAGCAGGCCTGTCAAATCGAGTGTAAGGGCACAGGGACCTCTCGGCATAGCAGGACACGCACACACAAAAACGTAGACACAAATGATGTAGAAACATGCAGAGATGCACAGTAAGAGGGGGAAATTAACAATATGCAAGCAAGTAGCCCACCATGAGTTGTTGACATCTAAACGATGGAAACACAATTACTCTTCCGTCCACCAACACACACACCAGCAGGTTTCAATGGCTGGCCAGGTGTGAAACAAAGATTAAATTCCCCTGGTGTTTGGTACCAGAAGTAGATGGTGACAGAACTTGGCAGCAGAGGCAGTTTGGTACAAGAGTGATGCATGGACAGTCATTGCTATTACTTTATACTAGACAGTTTGAACCATTACACTGTGAGTAATATTTGTCCTGCTTGCTTCCACTCTATCTTAGTTTATATGCTTTTTTTTTTGTTTGTTTCTTCAAGGGAACAACCCAGCTCTGTTTATGTAACTTTGTTTATACAAATTGTTTATGCAGTAAACTGTTGTTGACCATTTTGCAAACCATGCTATATTGATTTCTGAAAAGATTTTTCCTACCTTCAAAGAACCTGTTGGTGACCATGGATTTCGATGGTATGAAAATCAAATGGCAAACTCCTGAAACTGGTTTGAAGTGAGTAATGCATCACAATAAACATCAACATTTGTCAAAGTTAGGTAACTGTTCCCAGTCTCAAAAGTGGGTTTAAAGATTATATTAGATTTTTATACTATATACCTTAAGCTACACTAAAAGTCTCACAATGTAGATGATTTGTAGTCACAGAGCTAAAACTTGTTTGGTTCTTTAAAAGCACAGCATGTAGGGCTTTAGACAGAAGAGACAGTAAACAAAGACAGTAAACAAACCTGCAGGAATACATCCAGCTCTAAGCTGATTTTTGGCAAAAATAATTCAGGAAGCATTTTTGTAGAAAAAAATGCATTTGATGATGATGATGTTATTATATTCATCAATTGACACCAGTAGAAAAGAGCACTGATGTCTGGTTGTAAAACACTAAATGGAAGATTTTCAGTTGAAATTTATGTATATCATCAGACGTCTATTCGGAACAGCATGTGTGAAATCCTCATGAAATATTGTCCTTGTCAATGGCTAAAAAACTTTTCACTGCAATTTCCTGTTTCATTTCCAAACAATAGCTCACTGTTATGTTTCATTTAACACTAAGTATTGTGAATGCAGCCATAAACTGATTGCAGACTGCCATGTGAGGTGCCAGGAGGAGCTAGTCACACACAAACACACACACATTCACACACCAATGGCGTAGCCTTCAGGAGCAATTTGGGGTTCAGTATCTTGCCCGAGGAAACTTCGACATGTTTATTGGAGGAACCGGGAATCTACACGCCAATCATCCAATTAGTGGATAACCCGCTTTACCTCCTGAGCCACAGCCAACAGCTCAAGTGAATAAAGAGGATATCTATTCAAAATTTCAAAATGTACTTACAGTAAATCTCTTTTTGCTATAAGGTTGAATTTGTGCATTACAATTATTAATGTGTTTTAATATGATTAGGTAATTATTATGAATTGTTCATTGTGTAATATATATGTTATATATTGTCTTATAATAAAGATTTTTTCAAATTTCGATTCTCTCTCCGTCTCTCTCTCATCTCTAGGGAAGCTGAAGTTGACAAGTGGAAGACAAATCGGGCCATCACCACGCTAAACGGAGGACCCACTTTGAGCTGGTACAGAGGTTACAGTGCCCACACACACAGATCAGAGTGTCATCAGTTAGCATATGTGACCTGACAGCCTTCAGAGTGCAAGAGAGAGAGGGAGACATGAAGAGAGACAGTCAGAGATAAATGCATGGCTGTACTCTACTGTACGTGTAACTTCGTGCAGAAAGTCAGTCAGTCATCTAATAAAGTCTAACAACACACACATACTCACACAGAAACTTTCTCTCACACACTTGTTCACTCTGTCCTATATAGACTTTAGGACAGCTCTTATATTGTAATGTATTATTCATATGAAGATGTGTGTGTGTGGTTGCGTGTGAGTCAGTGAGTATGTGTGAGTCAGAACGACTGAGACAGAGAATGTGTATATGTGTAGGCACAAAAAAGCAAGGGAAAAAACTGTGTGTGTGTGTGTGTGTGTGTGGTAGCGCTGCATGTAGAGGCGAGCGGCAGGTAAATTGAGGTCAGGTGAAGTCAAAAGAAAACGCCAGACAAAAGTCAGAGTCCCACCACACACACACACACACACACACACGCCCGTGCATGCGCGCGCAGAGCAGTAAACCTATAATTATAAATAGCGGTTGGCTTAGTTCATTGGCTCAGCATATTTTTGAGTACATGGTCAGAAGAGCATTTCTCGGCATTTGTGCGTGCGTGCGTGTGTGTATTCTATTCTTTTTTTAATATATGTGTGTCCCAGTTAGTTGTCACATGCTGCAAAATTTACATTTAGCACCTTACCACCCCACCAAATGTCACTTTTTGGGCCATGTAAATTTCAAAATGAATCCAATAGAATACAATACAATAATTACAATACAATGACAACACTATTAACATATTACATAATACTTGTGGTGAAGTGCATTTTGGTGATAATTTAATGCTGGAAAACGAACATTTATAGGGTTTTTGAGCACTGAATACCTGCCAGTAATGAAGCAGGTCGGACTCAGACAATAACTAAATAAAGACATTCTTGTAAAGTCACTAACCTTTAACGGTAAACGTTTTCCATATGTTGTTCATTTGTGTATTATGTCAAATTTCTTAACAAATTTATAAAAAAGCCCATTACAATTCTTGTCTCTGATTTGGAGTTTCTTACCCAGTTTTTTTAAGAGTGGGATGCACATGCATGCACACAGGTGGGTGATAACATACACAGTCCTGTCATCAGCGAAGAAGACTGTAAGCTGGTAAACATGAATGTAACAATCAAGGTTTCACAAAGTTAAAAGAAATCGGCTTGGCAAATGTCGCATGAAAAATAAAATGTATTCAACATGTTTGTTAGGCCTCAGGGAAAAACTTGACAGGGTGCCTTTAACTTAAAAGCTCAATATGATCCCTGTTCAAAACCATGTGCCATCTCCTTTAATGACTACATACTCATTTCCAACTCATATCCATGCGGGAGGTTGCCATGCGTCTCCAATGGCTGCATGTCGGTGCGTTGTACAGCATGTGTGTTGCTGTTTTATCTATTTGTTTGCTCAATCGTCTCATCTTTTAAATTGAGTTGTATATCTCACCTTAGAGAAGATTCGTCTTCTGGCTGTTGTAGCATATTTCACTATTTCAATTAACCCCTATGAGTGGTGTATTCTATCGAATAACTCAGTCATTCTCAGTTTATCTGCCACTGTAGCCTGCACATATCCTCACAACACTTCACATCGACCTGACGGTATGAGTGATTTTAGGTTCATGTAGGTCATGTCCCTGTTGCCTTTTACTTTTATTCCATGTTTATGCTCAATTCAAGTACCATCATCTCTCCATCTGTGATAATAATAGCCAAGTTGGTTACATGTGTTCAGTAACTAGTATTTTTTCTATTAAAATGCAGTGATTTTGCCATTATTATTACAACAGCTTTACAAAAGTCATAAGTGCATGCTTGGGTTTCATTTGCGGTTGATGTCAAAATCAATTAGTCAGGTGCAATGGAGCAGGATTTTGTGTGTGTGTGTGTGTGTGTGTGTGTGTGTGTGTGTGTGTGTGTGTGTGAGTGTGCGCGCATCCCTGTCACACTGTACTGTACGGTGAGAAACTGCAGTCACATCCAAGAAGTAATCCCGAGGCCTGCAGAGGAGAGATTCAAAGATTGAAAGAGAGGGATGAAAACTTCTAACAGCCATGATAAACACCGGGAAAAAGAGATTGGATGGAGATGTGAGGGCATCGACCGACACTTAAGCTTCAACAGGACAAAATAAAAACTCCTCAGTGGCAATCAAACTGGGCAGGAGCAGTGGGAATGGGGGAGTTTACAAGATATAATGCCGCAAAAGACGGAGAGAGAGGAGAGGAGGGGGATGATTCTGTGAGTGAGACAGCGCCATGTTTCAAAATCAGCAGCAGAGGCACACGGATACATAGAGAACGCTGGTGTGATTGTACTGCAAACCATAAACCTCAGAGACAACTGCTGATATTGAGCTGCCACTGTGGAGGTCAACTCAGCACCACAAAGTGTGTGTGTGTGTGTGTGTGTACCTTGGAAAAATCTAAATAAAACTGTATTTGGGCACACTGTGTTTCCACAGCACTTAAAAAAGAGAAAGAGGTAAATATCAGCTGACGTGTTCCTGCTCCACAGAAAATATGCTTAGTATGAGAAAGGTTTCTAGATGCTGTTCTCTTGAGTTATCTCCTCTCAACACCTCCTCCTCCTCATGATATCCCCCTGTCATCTCTTGCAACACACATGAGGATATTATTTAGAGGGTGCAGAAATTATTGCTGTGGTTAAATCCTTTGCAGGACTCTAAACTTTCAGCTCCGACCTAGAAAAGTGTAAAAAATGTGAGCCTGTTATTAGGAACATGAATCCTGCTGTCTGCCTGTGTGGCTGTTTCTAAGCCTCATATGTACTTTACTTTGTATTGACCTTCACACACACTACATACAGAGAGAGCAACTCTGTTATTATTGTAAAAGGTCAGTGTAAAAGGCTCACACGTACATACTGTATGAATAGGAAGGTGTGTATGTACACCTGCGTGTGTGCGCGTGTGAGCGTGCAAGTGCATAAGTATATTTTAGGTGACCACAAACAGCCTCATAAATCCTTCTATTGTGTGCTCTCTAACTGACGTGAACAAACTTTTTTGTGGTGTGTGTGTTTGTGTGATTGTGTGTGTGTGTGTGTGTGTGTGTGTGTGTGTGTGTGTGTGTGTGTTCACTTGCAGGTTTTGGACTTGTAATTGCATCGTTGCTGGAAAAAATCATTTCTCAATGCAGGTGGAATGAATCAGAAATAAATCAAAAAAGCAATAACATTTTTGTTCTTACTCACATACACTTACTCTGCACACACTGATCCTTTCTCTTTCTCGCTGACACACGCCTATGCAGTAATGTTCATTAGGAGTATTTCCATGGTCACACACACACAAGGACCTGCATATGGGCATGGGCTCACACACACTGCTAAAACAGTATTTTGTCCATAAAGTCTATTTCCATGGTTAAGTTGTGATGAATGGGACTCAGTTGAAGTCAATGAGATAGCACAACGCAATAATTCAATTCAAGACACACTCATGCACAGGCACACATGCATACACACCAGGAGTGGGCCATAATTCAACACTTTTGCATATACACACACTTAGAGACACACACTCTCACATTTGTGCACAAAGTCAATGAGACCACAGTGTACCATAATTCACTGTAAAGATAAATGCCAAGTGTGCATTATCAGTAAGTCTGTGCGACTTGCTGCTGTGTGTGAGTGTGTGTCTATGCATTACAGAAAGTGAGAGAAAAGTGTGTTTTGTGTGTTTGCGTTATTGCTGAATCTCCATAGTCGGCTGACGTAAGAACATATGGATCTACACAAACTCCAGGCAGTTTATACTGCCTATTAGTGCTCATGAAAACTTAATTTTGTGTAAATTGTGTATCTTACTTTTAGGGGCTCTACGCTGTAACATAAAAAGTACCTTCTGCGGGGAGAAAAAAGACTTTCCAGTGAAGTGAGTGGGTTATGGGTTAAAATCTTCCAGGCTGACATGTCACTTCCAAACTTCCACAAACTCAAATAAATTAGCCTTCAATGAGAGCTTGAGGGAAAAATGCTACCCCTGCAATAAGTAAGAGTAAGTGGTTTAGGTTAAAAAAATAACTGGTTTTCTGTATGTTGTTATCTTTTCCCATCAACATGTTGGTGAGGTATTTGAGATGTTTGTGAAATGTGATTGCAGGTCCTTCATATGCTTTGATTGTTTATTGTATTATATAAAGGTTATATTAGGCGGTTATATATTGTGAGTGCCAGAAAAGGGGGAAGAAAGCAAGATAGATCTGATTTAATTGAAAGAGAATCAGCAGGACCCGGGCCTTTATTCACTTACCAATACAACGTGGTGTAAAAGCTTTCTTAATACAATAACATCAGTGGGTGTCCCCACATGTATTAATGGGGGCTAATTGAAATATACTTTAAGTGAAGCCAGAACAACTTGTTCACTCAATTACTGTAGCTTTACCGTTAGATTGTGTTGACAATATAACTCAGACAGCGAGGCCTGGCAGTTCAGATAAGAACAAATACAGATAATTGAGCTGTTAGATGAAGGGCTACATGAGACAGGTGGCACACCTCCAACTCCTCAACAGGGTCACCAGCTTTACTATACTGTGTTAAGTGGGAAACTACAGTGTGCAGTATAAAATCAGATTGCAGGTGCCATTTCTTTTTTTACCAACTACTTTATTAAATCAGGTTAGTTGGCTGTATTGTAAACAGATACATCAGCTGCCCTTCTGTTTTCTTTTGTTTTGGGTTTTTTTGACAAAGTAGCTGTTCAAGCATAGTTTGCTGTAGCATTAAACCACACTTGCTGTTACCATGGTAACCACAGGTTTTATCAAATCAACTAGGACTGAAACCTTAAGGATTACAACTTAAACTCTCCCACAGGAGGCCAGCTGACCCTCTGCAAAATGTCCAGTGTTTAAAATTTGCTGGCCAAAATTGCTGCAATGTTACTTCATTTTGATTCTGATGTACTTTATTGTCCCCATGGGGAAATTGTCGGGCTTCATCATACTGTACATCTGTACAACCCCCCCCCCCCAAAAAAAAAAAAAAATCCCCATCTAGATAAATATGTAGCTCGAAGACATTTCAAAGAGTAATAAATAAGTACATAACCCCATCTAACGTGTGTACACATCAGTACAATCTGTTTTGGCATCCAAAGACAACACCCTCTACTCGTTGGATGTTTTGTGGCAGCTATAGTATCATTTTCCTTCTGGAAAACTGGAGTTTGCTGAACTGCTGTCAGTGAAATCAAGCATTGAATGGTACGACAACTCTTTTCCTCTGGGCCCGAAAAAACAAATTAGGTCACACCACTTCACCCTGCAGCTCTGGAAGAGATGTAACTTGTAGTTTTTGTTAAACTTCCTTCAGAGGATGATACCAGATTTCTGTGTTCAGAGATGCAGCGTGGCTGGCTGGTCCAGGCCAGAGGTTAAGATGCAAAAGCTATTAAGAATGCTTTTCTGTCTACTTCTCTTCATCTTCCTCCCCTCATTAGCCCTCTCTTGTGAGTTTATGCCTTTTTAGAGGATAAACTTTATTACTCCTGTAGGGAAACAGTGTTGGTCAAATGCAATAAAAAAGGATACAAGATGAATTATACAGCAATCTGAACTCACCCTTCACTCCCACTCAAACATCAATCCCATGTATGCACATGCCCTCACGCCACCCTGTGCGCGCACAAACACACACACACACACACGCACACACGCACACACACGCACACACACACACACAGACACACACACAGACACACACACAGACACAACCACCCACACACAAGAGAGATTAGGCCTCAATAAAAGTCAAAGCATGTGAAAACAAATGTAAAATACAGTGCCTGCTCTTCTCTCTCTCAGATTCTTTCTCATCTTCCTCCATCTATCAGTTATTACATGTTGTGTCAGTTATTCTCTCCTAGAGTATGTCCACATTGAGCCAGATAAATTTGGAAATTCACTTTGCACTTGCATTTTGAGGTTATTTTTGTACAGAAAAACTTCAATTCTGTGCCCTCCTGCTCACCGACACTTTGTTTTAAAACAGCCAAATTCAAGATTTAGTTGTTTCTGTTACTGTTATCAGACAAAACAAATAGTCTTAATGTCCATTTACTAGCCATTATACCATATATCATAGATAAATGCTACTACTTTGTTAACCAGGAGTGTAATGCAGGCATTTGTAGAATACTCCAATTTGAATGTTATTGTCTGGCAACTAGGTTGGGATAGATGTCAAAACAGAGAGAAATATGTGCTGGTGTGGACGTAGTCTCAAGCTGTGTCTCAATCTGTGTACTTTTAAACTTACACTTGCTAATTTTGAGTGCATGAGTGCATTCAAGCTGTTTTTAGATAGAAGATATAACTGAGTTAATTTGACAGTCTGTAGTGATTTGATACCGCAAATAATAACGCAAGCTAGCCAGCAAGCCATTGTTAGTGTGTGTGTGTTGATGTTGTTGGTGTGTGTATGTCAAGTGTTTACAGAATTATAATTACAAAATGATATATAGCAACCTTTACATAACCAGGTAAAAAATGTGAAATAATGTATATTAGTCAGGTTTTAATAAAACAGATAAGTCATAGCGATACTAACCAGGCTGCCTGTTATATACCAATAAATACATAAACAATATATAAACAATAAACAATTAAAAAGAAGTCAATACAGTGTTGTGTTTCTCAAGGTACACTGGCTGTCCTAAGGTCAAGCCAGTATATTTCAGCAGCTCTGTGTGTCTGTTTTAATCTGACGTCTATATTCTGGTTTTATTAGGGATAGACGAGGACACGAGGTCCCTTATTTTCCGCCTCTTTGCTTACAATAAGACGGAAAGCTGCTGTGAATGGAACGCAGTAGGATGCATGTCATATTTAGCTATCGTTATACACTATCAAATGAAACATGTCCTACATTGCTACATACTGGTTGCAATGCATTGATGTTATTGCATGGAGTAACATTACATTGATGTGATCCAATTGTATTTCAATCAGGACGTACATTGCTGGTTTAAGCCTTCAAACGGATAAGGTTGGTCAATTGTCTTTTCACTATTTCACACGTCACTATCCCTGTGAGGTAATCAGCCCTAAGGATATGAAACATTGTCAATTATTGTTTGAGTTGATGAAGAGGTAAATTTAAAATATATCAGTGTAATACTACATTCATGTTACTCCAGCTATGTGGATGATGTAATACTGACTCTACATAATTGCTTACTTTACTTTTTTCTGGAGCAAGTAGTTAGAAGCCCCAGGAAATGTATTACCAGTGTTTCCCCTGTATGTTCTCCACAGCAGTGGTGGACTGCCAACATTGAATTAAGAGCTGCTGTTGAAATTTCACACAATTTATTATTCATGATGTTTGGTGCACACTCAGTGTACAGTGCTCATAACACAAATTAACTGAGGATGATTTCACATCACTTACATTTTACCTCATATATTTTAGCCTATTTACTATTTCTATTAAGCAAAACAGCACACTGCTGCTGAACAAAACTCAAAATGTGCTAAGAATTACAGATAAAATGTTTCATCTAAAACTGGAGTGTTTTTCTGTTTTTTGCTGACCTTCTTCCAAAGGGGGGTGGGGGGGTGAAACCACTGCTGCAACTTAGAAGTGGTACAGTTTGATGGATGAGACAACAGGGGGCAGGCCGTCAGTAAAGCTGCCTACTGCTTCATCTTCCCAGGATATGGCAGTGGTCAAACCCCCTCTGTCGTGATACATCCACAACATCCATGACATCTACCCCAAAAGGGCAGCTGGTGGAGACTGTGGAGGTTTTAAAGGATCTGCAGGAGAAAGACGAGAGGTATGAGCTGAAGTTCAGAGGGATGGAGGCAAAGGTGATAAAGAGGGGAGCCCCACAGAGGGGCGGGGGGGGGATTAAAAGGTTAGGGTTAGACAAGGAGATTGCTGCTAGGGAGGAGCGCTTCCTGGCAGTCCTTGAGAAATTTGTCATATCTTTTATTTTTTTGAACCCTCATTATCTGCTCTGTCTGTTAATTTTCTTACTCTTTGTTGATCTTTAGTCAATCACAAATAAATAATAGAATAATAATATAAATGTCCACACACGGCAAGGCAAGGTTATCTGCAAAGCACATTTAACAAGGCAATTCAAGTAAACATAAAACATTAAAAGCATTAAAACTAGGGATGTCCATGTATATTAATGTTCTGATTAAACACATTTTTGAAGACAAATTCTCAAGACAGAACACAAGCAAAACATCAGTACAATAATGTAATACACAAATTTACAGAGCCTAGTCGTGATTTGGTGGATAACACATTGCCATCCTGTGCCTGTTCTCTGCTCCACAGACGGCGCCTGGAGGTGCTGGTTCTGGGTGGTCGCCTGCTGCTCCTTCCATCAATATCTTCTGACTCCAACAGGTCCCCATTGCTGAGACAGATATTTTACAGGAGTGTGCAGCAGGCAATGACTTCTGGGACACAGAGGAAGTCCACCTCAAGTGCCTTCAAGATGATGGACCTCAACGTGGTTTTTGGGATGCCAATAGCTCTCTCTACAATACATGTTGCTGTAGACAGGTGACTATTAAAGTAAACCTGGAGCTGGTTGTGGGGAAGCTGTCGGTAAGGGGTCGTGAGAGTGATGGGTTGTTTGAGGCAGGGGTAGCCACCTTTCCCAATGATACAGAAGCCTGGTCGAGGGTATTTCTGTTGATGATAAATGGGGCTGTGCTTTAACACCCTTGCAGTCATGTGCTGACCCAGGGAAACCAATGAACACATCAGTGGACTTAGCTGTGTGGTCACTGAACAGTACAGAGTGTTTTTATTCAGGCTATGCGCTGCGTCCTCTGTCGGTGGCTTCACACGGACAAGGCAGCCATCAATGCTGCCAACAACCCTGCTAACGGCTGTTGATCCAGCCAAATGTGTGAAACCTGCACCAAGGTAAAGCAAATCCTCCACAAGTGGAACACGGATGACCTGGGGGTGGGAAAGAGGATTTTCCTGCTGGTTTTTGAGCACAGTGGCTCAAGGCATATCAAAGGCCACAACACAATATGATGTACCATTGGCCAACCAAAATAGGAATACCAGGGCCTCAAAGACAGGTCCCGAGCCGTGGTCACACATTGTGCCGAGGGCGGCCATCAGGTCACTGAGGGATGCCTTTGAGGGACGGAAGTCCACTCTCAGGTCACTGTAGCCTTTGGCTGGCAGTAATGCCTGGGGTTGAGGGCTGGAGAAAGAAAAACACAGGACACCATCAATCTCTTTAAATAAAATTATATTAGCTGTATTGTTAGCATACATTAGTGCATAAATGAATGGAAGTCATGAAAAGTGTCTTTTTTTCATGTTTATTCTGTTGCCTCTGCTTTCACTCTTATATTCTCACTGTATGTTGGTGTGAAGGCCAATGAGAAGACAAACAATTACGATTTAAAATGGTAATGAATAATTCTGCATAACGGTAAGCTGCAGGTTAGCTATGTTTTCTTTTTCATTTTCACTTTGCATGACTACAGCAAATTACTATCAAACAGTAATGTATAAATGTAGATGTATTATAATGCCTACATATACACAGTTATGCTGTTATGTACTTTTAGGTAATGATCAGTCTTGCTAGAGCACAGACAATAACAATTTTGGTGACGGTTTGTTTATTGGGTAAGTTTGACATATAGTAACGATAATGTTGCCAAACAATAGTCTCATCTAAAGGCTACGATCACAATAAAAACAACACGTAAATCAACATACCTGTACATTTTCAGCTAGTAGGAGGAGCCAGGTGATACTGTCATGGGAGTAATCAGTTCTTGCAAGCAAACAAAAGTAAAAGCATGTTCATTTTTTATGAAATTGAAGTGAGGTAGCTGGCAGATATTTTGATGGGCGACAATGGGTCAACTGATGGTGATAATGCTTCTCCTGGTTGGAATTCACCATTAAAAAGAAGAAGCAGGCAAATGCTGTTATCATCATTTATGGTAAGTGCACAAGAGACATGCTCGATTTGAGACAACACTACCCTATCATAATTGACGCACTACTGTACAAAGTAAGTATATAGTGTACACACTACATGGAAGTCTACTAACACTACAGTATTCAACACACCTTCAGTCTTTTGGTCCCTGTGACAATCATTTCGACCTGTGTCTGGCTCTTTTGCTCTTTTTACCCTCTCCAGCTGTGCATTGCACTCTTTCACCACCTCTTTCTCCTCTCAAACATCTCTCTCTTATTTCCTAAACATATTTCTGTTTCTCTCTCCCTCACTCTAGCTGGCTCTCGTAGCAATGGCAGCCTGTCTGATCAAATTCATCTTCCAACAGTACAAAACGCGCACACACACACACACACACACACACACACAGAGGCGTTTCTAGACCCCCTGGGGGCCCTAGGCAAGAAGGACCATGGGGCCCACCTGAATAATGATGAATGAAGTCCAGGACTACGGATCAGTAGAGAAATCTTTTATTAAACAATGAACATATAAAATAAATCATATATATATATATGAAATTGTGTAAAAAATCTGCCTGTCTCTGCTCCCAATCGCTCTACCAAGTGTCACCTATCAATCAATGTCACCACCTAGCTAGGCTGCTAGCTCGGCTAACTGGCAAAGGAGCAGGGTCGAATTTATGCCAATTGTTGGACCCGCCCGCTAAATCCTGAACACAGAAATGTTAAAACAGTTTGTGAAGCCTAGCTCCACAATTCTTGAGAAATACATTAATGACCTATTTAATGTGTTTAGAAGAAAATGGCTGAATTCACTTTACACAGACTTTAATGTGCAGTAAACTTTTTTGGTGCTTGGTGGATGACTGGGAGTTTGGGATAAAGTGGCAGGCTGGCTGGCAGCACTACTTTTTTATAATGTAACACACATAGCTTACACATTCCGACTTACCACTGTCACGTTTTTTGTTTTCATCCTCTTCTTGTTTTTTCTTTTCGTGTGCCCAGAGAGACATGTTCGCTTCATTTTTTCATCTGTGTGTTTAACAGGGACCGCACAACGATGCCAGCTAGTAGGGGGGCCCCATTAGGGAGATTCCCGACATGTCATTGCAGTGTCTACGGTGGTTTCAAGTTGTGTCGCTGATATGGAGCGATATCAGCCATCTGTCGGGGCCCCCCTACTAGCAGCTAGCCAGTGACAACTCGGAAAGGGCCCTGTGCGGGGCATTTCCGATGCGTTGTCGTTGCAGCGTCTGAAGCAGTTCCATTATTTTGTCATTGACGTCAGCCGTCCCTCGGGGGCCCCTTCAGCTCGGGGCGTCACTGCACACACACACACACACACACACACACACACACACACACACACACACACACACACACACACACACACACACACACACACACACACACACCATTGGAGGGGAAACAAATTATTCCAGGACAGGAGAACTGTTTTGTTTGGTTTACCCTTGTTTGTTGTCTCTCTCTCTCACCCTCTCTCTCCCTCCAACAGATGGGGTATTTTAATGAAATCAGCCTTGCCTGTTCCCATCTGTGTGAGAAATGAATTTCACCATTTTTTAAATGAGGGATTTTACAATGAGACAGGCTGGAAAGTAGGGAACCCCTGCATTGAGTTTTATTTTTTTCTTTCATCTGACTCTCCGCAGGTCTTGTGCTTATTGTGCTTTCACTGCATTCGTCCGTCTCTGTGCACCTGTCTATCTGTCTTTCAGTCTTTCAGTCTTTCAGTATAGACAATTTTTTTTTAGGATGTTTCATGTTTTTGTTACCCTGCATGTTTTTTAAGGGTATTCTTATCAAAACTGTGTATTAAGTTATTTACTCACACATTCTCAAATGTACCCTTACCCTTAGGTCAGTAGGATAAGTAAACAAACTACAGTTGTGAGATGTTGCTTCTTTTTGGGTACATTTTTTTTTGTCCCATTCTTCTTTTCTTGAACTATAAACTCAAATACATCTGTACATATTAAAGTCCGAATCCGGTCCAAAATACATTAGTGAACACAAGCAACCCATCCAACAACCTCAGCAACAACCTTTGCAACAAAGGATACCAATGGACAACCTTTTGTAGGGATGTGCAAACAATCTGACAACAGTTTGATGTAGAGTTAGCTTTGCAAATGAAGCATTCAAAGCAGACTGAAACCTGAGCTTTTGACTTGAAGAATTCACAAAAAGCATATGTTCCCTTTAAAAGAATGTATTGATAT